>NC_000068.7:156959349-157231849 GCF_000001635.26 Mus musculus
AATAAAAATAACAAATCTCTTTTAAAAAAAAAGAAAGAGTAAATGAGCTAAATACCTAATAAAAAATGGAAAAAAAAAGAAAGCAAAAAAAAAAAAGAAAGAAAGAAAGAAAAGGAAAAGGAAAAGGGAAAGGGAAAGGGAAAGGGAAAGGGAAAGGGAAAGGAAAAGGAAAAGGAAAAGGAAAAGGAAAAGGAAAAGGAAAAGGAAAAGGAAAAGGAAAAGGAAAAGGAAAAGCAATGTTGCAGGCTGGAGAGATGCCTGAGCAGTTAAAAGCATGTGCTGCCTTGCAGAGGGTCTAGGTTAGGTGGCTCACATCCACCTGTAAGTCCAGTTCCAAGGGGTCTGATATCTTCTTCTGGCCTCCGTAGGCATTTACACACATATAAAAATGCTTACACAGATAGACATAAATTAAAAAATCAATGGCATTTGTTTACCTAAAAATCAATGTTTCTGAAGGAAAGAAAAACTGAACAGAATTCTTAATAGGCTGGCATATTAATTATATCCTACAAAATAGTCAGGAAGAAAAAGGAGGGAAGGCCATTGCGTCATTTAAGAAGTATACCATATCTAAAAGCTTGAAACAAAACTCACCAAGCTTCTCAGTGGGGGATTATAGGATGGTGATTCTTGAGGGAATCAATGGAATGATGAAGAGGCAGTGTTTAAGATGCCAGGGTTGGGTGAGGGAAAAGGACTGAAGCCCTGAGGGCCAGCAGGAAGAATGGAAACAGGCAGCCTCAGGAAAGAGGAAGTTGAGGGGATGCCCCAGAATGCACCAGAGACCTGGGAAGTGAGAGACTCCCAGGACCCAAAGGGAGGGACCTTAGATGAAAGGCATGATAGTAGTGAGAGGGAACTTATAGAGTCCACCTCCACCAGAAGACAGGACATCAAGTGAGGGATGAGGTTGCCACCCCACAGTCACATCTCTGACTCATAATTTTTCCTGTCTGAAAGAATTACAGGGATGGAAATGGAGAAGAGCCTGAGGAAAAGAAGGTCCAGTGACAGGCCCAAAGTGGGATCCAGCTCAAGAGGAGGTCCCAAAGCCTGACACTATTGCTGAGGCTATGGAGCACTCACAAAAAGGGACCTAGCATGTCTACCCTCCGAAAGACCCAACAAGCAGCTAAGAGAGTCAGGTACAGATATTTGCACCTAACCAATGGACAGAAGCAGCTGACCCCTGTTGTTGAATTAGGGAAGCCTGAAAGAAGCTGAGGAGAAGGGTGATCCTGTAGGAGGACAAGCAGTCTTAATTAATCTGGACCCCTGAGATCTCTCAAACACTGGACCACCAAACATGCAGCATACTCCAGCTGATAGGAAGCCCCCAACACACATACAGTAGAGGACTTCCGGGTCTGTGTTCACTCAGAGATGAAGCACCTAACCCTCAAGAGACTGGAGGCCCCAGGGAGTTTAGAGGTCAGGTGGGGTGGGGGTGGGGGCATCCAAGTGGAGACGGGGTGGGTTGGGGAGGAGATGTGGGATGTGGAGCAGACGGAGGGTGAGTGGGGGGGGCAGGGAATGGAATATGGAGTGTAAAAAATAAATTAAAAATAAAATGAGTACAGCAAGAGGAACAGGTGATATATTTGGAAAGAGAGAGAGAGAGAGAAAGAGAGAGAGAGAGAGAGAGAACCTTTCTGACTTGATTTTTCATGAGGAACAAGCCATTCCCTGAAAAGCTCTCTTATTATTTAGACCGTTATATAATTGCATTCATCTTCCCAACAGCTTCCAGAAGGCATAGAGTTGCTAATAGACACCTTTCTCAACACTGCCCCGCTAGATATCTGATTGTTCAAGCTGGTTTTAGAAATAGTTCTTCTGTGAGCCAGAGGTATAGCTCTGCAGTAGTGCACGGGTCTTAGTACGTTCAAGGCCCTGGGTTCAATTCTCAACATTAAGAAAAGAAAAAAAATATCATTCTTCCCGATCCACCACTTACTCAGCTGTCAAGACAAAACAGAGGCTGAGGCAAAGCCCCATGAGTACCCACACCAAGTGAAACAAACGCTCCTGCTCAGGAGAGGAGCTGGAAACCAGCTGGAGTAACATGGAGCAGTGGTATCCAATGGAGTGAAGTAGCCATTAGTAACACGGACAATCCAAGCTGTACATATATGTGTGTAATCGTTTTTACATTGCTTTTAATTTTGTTTTGTAAGACAGGTTCTCACTATGTAGCCTTGAACTCACAGTCTTCTTGGTTCCTGAGTGCTGAAATTATAGGCGTATGCAGTACACTTTTCTATTAGGTTTAAAATTATTACAGAAACTTGTATATGACATTGATGGCCTTCTGAAGGAATAAAGTTCTAGATAATCAGCCTTGGGTTTTCTACAATGTACACAGGAAATCCACAACAGGTCAACCACTGGGAAACTGCAGATGCTAGCAATAATAAGAAGGATAGAGAAGGCTGGTCTTAGCATCATTCTTGACTCAAAGTTGATAAAACAGCTGAAAAGTCTTACAGAGTTACAGCATATGAAGATAGCTATGATAAACACATACACACACAGGATAGCACACTCCAGGGAAGGCTGCCATAAGCAAAAGAGCATCTCGTGTTGACTGGCTCCTACTAGTCAGTCTCAGGGATATAGGTAAGAACTTCTTCAGAGAGGCCATTGTACTGAATTTCCAGTAAGACTATCAAAGACCAAAGGAAGGGTCCTTGCGTAGACTAAAGTGGATGGTTTCAGTAAGATATAAATGACCAGCAGGGAAGTTCTCTGATTTATATAATAAACAAGCCAATTTTTAAAAATTAAACCAGGCCCACGCCTATAATCCTAACCCTTAGGTGAGGTAGGATTGCTGAGAGTTCAAGGCCAGTCTGGGCGGCACAGAGAGTTCCAGCCTAACCTGCCTAGGTTATGAAGCCTTGTCTCAAAAAAAACAAAACAAAGATCAGAAGGAAAATACCTAACGTTAACTACCATCTGTCTCTGCATAGGAATTATGAGAGATCACAACTTCCTCAATGCTTCTCTACACTAAGCATGCATTTCCCTTTCATAATTTACCACAAAAAGGACTTGTACAAGAAGAGCACAGACTTAAGATAGGCCATGTCGGTGTCCCTGGATGCTCCTTTAGGGACTGTTTGGAAAGTCACTCTAGCCTGATTGGGCTCTTCAGGGGCAACTGTCACTGGTGCACATACTCTGCCTCCTGATGATCATGTGATAGCACCCACAAGGCCTTGTGTGAGGGCTGAGCCTCTGAGATGAACACAAGAGAAATGCCAACAGTAGGAACAGGCAATTCCTTCCAGAAATACCAAATACCAGCTATCTTTTTTTGTTGAGAGTTAGCAAAAATCTTAATCAAATTATTAGATTCCCTCTCAAGATAAAGATCTTCTAAAGGGGAGCATGGCTGGGGATGTAGGTCTGTGATACCAACCTTGGGTAGCATGCCAAAATCCCTGGGTTCCATTTTTAACACTGGGGCAAAGGACAAAATAATAAGGAACCTTCCGGAGAAAGAAAAACATGGTATCTCTCTTTAAAAAAAATCCTTCCCAACAGAAAGTAAAATGAAAATGGGAGAGTAAGCGAGTAGATGGGTTACATAAGCTCAGAAAATACCCTGTCTTTAATAACTGAATAAGACAATTAACATAAATTAATACTCAGTGTTGTTTGAAAGCTTTGACATAAAGCTCTGCTCTACAGCCTAGGCTGGCCTCAAATTTATGATTCTTCTTCTTTAGCTTCCTCAGCAAACCAGTCTCTGAGAAGAAATATGTTCAAGCTGATAATCCAAGATACGAATGAAAATCCTATATATGCTTTAAGCATCTATACCAGTTGTATTTTCAAAAATAACATACTTGCTAATAAATCGTAAATAAATCCTAATAAATGCTAAGACTGTTGTCTATAATCAAGTAAACACCTGTAGCCTGATGAAAAATACAATTTCAACTTTTGAAGCTGACATCTATACTATACACTGTTAGGCTAATGTTACAGGTCACAGACTCCTGCATTAAAAAATTCTTGGGTTGGAGAGATGGTTTAGCAACTAAAAGCACTAAATGATCTTCCAGAGGACCTGGGTTCAGTTCCCAGCACCCACATGGCAGCTCACAACTGTCTGTAACTCCTGTTCCAGGGCATCTGACCCCCTCACATATGTAGGAAAAACACCAGTGTAAGTAAAATAAATAGCTAATTTTAAAAAAAATTCCAGAAATAAAAAGAAAAAATACAAAAAAAAAAAAAAAAAACAAAGGAAAAAAAATTCCTTGGGCTCTCAGATAGGTTGTGACTATGGTTTCATCTCTCCTTACCATCTCCTGTTTCTTGATATTGGTTGTCAGCCACTCAGTCTGTTGTGTTGTCATTAATAACTGCTTGAACACACTCCTTGCACAAGGTCACTTCGGTCATTTCTTACAACAGTTTTGACAATTGCTCTTGGAACACTAAGATATGCCCATCCTCTAGTTCATAACAGACTAGCACCCTAGAACAGTATCTCATGGAAGTGTCAACAAATGTAAGTTTAATGGCAGACACCAAGTGGGGAAGTGCTAGAGAAGGAGCCCAGGGCCTCGTACTCACGAGATGAATACGCTACCATCGAGCTATGCCCCCACACTTTTCTTTTTCTCTCTTTTTGCCATAGTTAGGTTTTTTCCTTCAAAGCACACTCCATCTCCTCATTCCCAGACTTACTACATGGTAATCAAGTTCTCAAGGCCAAGGCCAAGGTCAGCAGCGGCATCCTGAGCCCTCCTCCAAGTAACCTCACTCTGTCTCTTATCACTTCCCTGAGACACGATCCATGCCCTCATTTTTTCCTGGAATTTTTTCATACTCTCAGACTCCAAGAAAGCAACACTACCCACATGGAGTCTGGAGCACAGAAAGTAATCCCTGTGGGCTCCCCTGGGAGCGCTAGGGACTCAGGTGCTGACTGCCCTCTGACACTCACTGTGCCTTCCTTTCCAACCCCTTCCTGACACTCTAGATACCCAGCCTTTAACCAGTAACCCACCAGGCAGGCCAGAGCTTCTGGAAACCTTTATTAGATTTGAGGAATGTTATTATTGCATGTGTGTGCATGACTGGAAGAGGAGGGACATATGGAGGTCAGAGGGCAAAGGGTAGCTGGTTCTCTTCTCCCATCTTTACTTGGGTTTGGGGATCAAACTCAGGTCATCAGGCTTATACAACATGTGCTGCTAGAGGCTGAGTCTCAGGACCCGCCCCAGTGTCCCCACGCTGCACACACCTTTTCAAAAAGGAACCCTGATACACAAACTTTTCTGTTTCTGTTCTCCTGGAGCTTACAAACATGCTGCTCTCAGGGGCTGGAAAGATGGCTCAGCACTTACTAGTGCTTGCTGCTGCTCTTCCAGAAGTCCCAGGTTCAATTCCTAACACCCACATGACAGCTCACAAGTATCTCTAACTACGGTTTGGGGAGGATCCAATGCCATCTTCTGGTCTCTGTGGACATGAGGCACACAAGTGGTGCATAGACTTATATGCAAACAGAACAACCATATCAATTAAAAAATTATTTTAAAGTTGATCTCAGAGTTCTTCCTCTTACAATTCTTATATACACCCCCTTCCCCTTTGCTTATATGTCTAGTCTTTAGTAAAAAAAACAAAAAAACAAAAAAAAAAAACCTTAAACCACAGTAAGGGCTATTTCATGATTTACTATAATAACCAACACAAAGCAAACAGATTGTTCGGCTCATCCCCCTGGGTATTTATTTCTCTTTCTGATATATCTTCAGCGCTTCTGAAGACAGCTATGGCTGTCTACTATGGCCATAGTAGGCAGACTAAAAGTCAGGGAGTGAGAAGCATGGTGGGCTCTCCTGTTTGGCATGAGATCTTCTGGGTGAGGTGGCTGGACAGCCTAACAAGCAGATGGTGAGAAGAGCACCAGACCTCTAGATCCAGGTCAAAGTTAAATGTTAAATGTGTGGGCTGGACAGGTAGCTCAGCAGTTTAAGAGCAGTGACTGCTCTTCCAGAGGACTGGGGTTCAATTCCCAGCATTCAAATGGCAAGTCACAACTGTCTGTAACTCCAGTTCCAGAGGATATGACACTCTCACAACACAGACATGCATGCAGACAAAACACTGATGCAGATAGATAGATAGATAGATAGATAGATAGATAGATAGATAGATAGATAGATAGATAGATAGATAATTTTTTAAAAGTTAAAGGTGCTAGGCACTAGTCTGGGTTCTAACACTTTAATAGACACTGGCTTTGGACCAGGTATAAGCCTCATCTGTAAAACAGCTGAGTATTTGGCAAGAGGATAGAAGAATAACACAATATTTGGTTGGTTTATTTGTTTTGTTTTTTGATGAGATAGGGTCTCTCTACATAGCCCTGGCTATCCTGGAACTAGCTCTGTAGACCAGGCTGGCCTTGAACTCAGAGATCCACCAGCCTCTGCCTTCTGTGTGCCAGGATTAAAGGTGTGTACCACCATGCCCAGTTGGGAGAATAATAATAATATTTCTAAAAATACTCTGAAAATGGCTAAATACTTTTTTGAGACAGAGTCTTATTATGTAGCCCTGGCTAGCCTGGAGCTCATTATGCAGCCTAGACTCTTGACAGCCTTCTTGCCTCTGCCCTCTAAGTACTAGGATTTCAGGGGTGGGCCTGCCTTTCCTTTTTCTTTTAAAACAGGGTCTTGCTATGTAATCTAGGGCTTAATCTTCTCTTATCTCAGCTTTCTAAGCACTGGTATTATAGTTCTGTACTACCACATTTATAATGTTATTTGAGGGGGGAAAATATATCTATACATTCTGCTTTGGTGGTTACTTCTTTTCATTACTGGAGCCAAAATAAACATGGCAAATTCACCCACTTCTTGACAATTCTGAGCTATAGACAAAATTACAGTCATACTAAAATAAAAATGGGAAGAATACCAACAAGTTATAAGACAAGTTAACATGAGCTTCTCTTAAAATATATGGAAAATGCTTCCTTATGGTCACCCCAGGACACATTTCCCTGTAACAGGGTCTGTGTACATTCCTTTTAGGTCCCTGAAGCCTGAAAGGGTTTGGCAATATCTTATGCTAAGAGCAAAGTATCAAGTGAGAGATGGGGTAAAATAATATTCATTTCTAGGTTGTTCCTTAAAGAGACAAGAAAAGTCACAATGGCCAAGTCTAGATGGTCACACAGGCGGGCAGAACATTTCAGAATAGGAAAATCTTGGGTTTCAGACCCAGCTCTACCATTTACTGACTGAGCAAGCTGGCCTATCAATCAGATATTGTCATCTGTTACGTGAAGATTATAGTACTTTAAAGAGAAATCTGAGCATTAAGAGAGAATGCATGTAAAGCACTTGGCACATAAAAGTACTTAGTTAGTAAATGAATAATAGCAGGATAGCCCATACTCCATAATGAAGAAAGGGAGAAGGGAGGAAACCGAGGTGGGGGCGAGGGGACAGGGAGGCCAAACAACAACAAAGTTGCTTAAGGCGTCTACTCGTTCTGATCCAGAGGCTTCCTCTTAATAGCAGTGAGCATCATTCATGGACTTTGCACCCCATTTAGCACTATCTAGAGACCTTTTTAGTTGTCACCACTGGGTGGGGGGCTAGGGAAGGCTAGTAGCATCTAGTGGACACAGGCTGACGTTGTTGCTAAACATTCTACAATACATAGTAGAACAGTGTCCTAAACAACACCCAGTCCAAACACCAGTGCCAATACGGAGAAATCCTGCAAGCAGTGCCTGGAACTCAATCTTGCCAGCCACTTCCTTCTTAGCTTTAGTTCACTCAGCAATACAGAAACGTCCTTCTCCGTGCTCTCTACCTCACAGAGTCACCCAGAGCATCAAATGACACCATGGAGACGGAGGAGAGGCATTTTCCTCATCAGCTTCTTTTACAACATGTACAAAGGTACCAACTTACTGGGCAGAGCTGGCAGTTTTCAAACGCCAGGGAATCCCCGAAGTCAGGAAGATGGAGGGCTAGCTAAGGAGTCAGTAGTCCTCGGCAACGCCATTGTTCAAAGGGGACTCTTGCCTGCTCAGTCAGAACATGGGGCGATCATGAATGGAAACTGGGACAGGAACATGTCTCAGGGAGGAAGGAGCAAGATGGAATGTGTGAAGTTCATGGGAGCAGGACAGCACATGGAAGAGAGCCCAGAGGCCGTTAGGGAGTGGGGCTTTGCTTGGAGTCAGTCTATTTGGCCACAATGAACTACAACAACAGAAAGTTGATTCCTCACAGTTTAGGAAGCGGCAAGGTTTAAGACAGAGGTTTCGGTTTCTGATAAGGGCTCTCTTCCTGCTTTACAAATGGCTGCCTTCTTACTAAGTCCTCACACAGTAACAAGAAGAGGCCACCAACCCATCAGATTAGGCTCTGTGTTTCTGATCTTACTGAACTTTAATCACTTCTATTAAAGTCTGTCTTAGTTTTATACTGTTGCTGTAATTAAAAAAAAAAAAAACAAAACCTGACAAAAGGAACTTGGGAGAGGAAGGTTTTATTTTCGCTCACAAACCAGGTTACAATCCATAGCAGCTGAGAAGTCAAGGTGGCAGGAACTTGAAACAGCCAGTCCTAGTCCCAGTCAGCCCCAGTCAGCCAGCCCCAGCCCCAGTCAGTCAGCCCCAGCCCCAGTCAGCCAGCCCCAGCCCCAGTCAGCCAGCCCCAGCCCCAGTCAGCCAGCCCCAGCCCCAGTCAGTCAGCCCCAGCCCCAGTCAGTCCGTCCCAGCCCCAGCCCCAGTCAGTCCGTCCCAGCCCCAGTCAGTCCGTCCCAGCCCAGTCCACACACAGCGCCAGTGCTCAGCTCACTTTCTCCTTTTTCATGCAATACAGAACCCAACCCCAGACAATGGTGCTGCCTACTGCTAGGCTATCTTCCCACATCACTTAGTATAATCAAGACAAACCCCCAGTCATGCCCACAGACCATCCTAAGCTAGATAACCAATCCCAAAAGACAGCCTTCCCGGGTGATCCTAGATCACGTCAAGTTGACAATTAAAACTGACCGTCACAGGGCTTCCTCTCCAAAAGTCACATGTGGTGGGGGCTAAAGTTTCAGTGTGTAAAATTGGGGGGACAGAATTCACTCTGTAACATTCAAGCAAATCTGATAGCAATGCCCTTATTTGTAAGTAGCTTAGTGGCTGAGCACAACCAGGATTCCTTTGTTTAATCCTCAGTACAAACAAAACAACTACACTATATCCCAGACCAGTTCCGTAAGGTGTCAGTAAGAAGGCACAGCTTGGCATTAGCGACTCTTACATCTCCACATGTAGTTCCAACCAGAAGCCAAGCCTGAGTCATGCTGGCACCGTCTTTACCCCTGAGACTGGTCTGGAGCTGGGGTCTGGGATCTGCATTGTTAAGCACTCCCCTACCTGATTCTGAGGTCAGGTTACTTCCTTGCTGAAGCTAACCTGTCTGCTTTCCCCTGCCCTGAGAATACTCATTTCTGTGGCCAGACCTGCGCTTTATAACTATAGATTTTAGTATCTTCCTCTTCTTTGTGGTACAGTCCTTCATATACACAGAAAAATGGTATTTAATGAGTAGAGATTTCTGGAAACACTGTGGGGGGCAGTCAGCAGAAGTCAAGAAGGTGTTTACAGACTGCCAAAGGAGAGAACATAAAGTCTAGTGAAAGTCAAAGGAAGGAGTGACAAAGAGAAAAGGTCACAGGGAAGAGGGTGGGGCTGCCAGGATGCAATGTAAGTCAGAAAAAATATAAGTCAGTAGAGTAAGATGTTATAAAGGGCCTTGCTTTGGACAGAGAGAGAAGCTAGCATTGACATCTTTTGGTGCGCTCTCTCATCCCCTCTCGCCCACCAGTCTAACCACACCCTCTCCATTCTTTCCTCTAAGGATGTTGTAGACTAACACCGGCTAGAAAGTATTTAACAGAGCATCGTTAGGACAGTAAGCCAAAAGAACAGTGTAGGAAAGAGTTTCTGGTGTGCACACTGAACAGGGAGGGACAAGAAAGATCTGCTGAGTTCTAGTGGCTTTCAAGTATGCCATTCATCATGAAATTCTCCAACACCAAGATAAAATGAGGCACACTCTGCTGGATGTGGTAGAGGCAGGCGGATTTCTGAGTTCGAGGCCAGCCTGGTCTACAAAGTGAGTTCCAGGACAGCCAGGGCTATACAGAGAAACCCTGTCTTGGAAAAAAAAAAAAAACAAAAAAACCAAACACCTTTACTACCAAAAAATAAGGTAAACTCCTGACAGCTATCTCTGACGAAAATGGTCACATTGCAGACTCAGCAAACTTTTGAGAGAGCACTGGAGCCTGTACACATCACTAGCCATGCATGTTAAAATCTCCTTATGGAAACTAAAAGTCAAACATTTGGATCCTAACAAATACCACCTTGACACTTTCTATCTAAGTTGGTTGTATTATTTTTTCCTTTCTATAAAATAGAAAAACTTCAGAAAAATGACCGAATTTGCCTATGGAAAACAAAGGGTCAGGGAGACATCAAAGAGTAGGTTAGGAAATGAGTTTCAAAAAGTATCCCCATCAATAAGAATCAAGCTAAGTATTTTACTTAGTAGTCTCATATATAAAAAGTTAATTAATAGCACAAGAAAACCATCTACTCATCTTTGAGCTAAAACGAAACAGGCGTTACCTTATCATTTAGAAGCGGTTTGATCTCTGTGAGTTGAACATCCTGAAGTTCATCCATGAGGATGGCTCAGAGCAGATGAGTCTCAAGGATGAACCAGGAACTCTGAAACAGAAGAGAAGGAAGAGGAAACATGCTTACGCTGGCATTGGAAACACGACATCATCCATTCAGATACTGGACTTTCCTCCATGTACATCTTGTACTGCACAGGGCACAGCAGACGCACAGTGGAGGCAGACGGGCTCTCAACTGGCCTGTTGTTCTTCCCCTCTGGTATTCATACCTTTGCGCCCCAAACCCCACCCCTGAGTGTGGGGCAGGATCTATGTCTTGCTTTTGACTAACAGAATGAGGGAAATAAGAACGTACATGAGTGCTTTCATGTGGTACATTACAAAGTATTTAAACACCTGTCTTGCTGCCCTGCTGGTTGCATTGAGCCAGCTGGCATACTAGAAGAGAGCCATGTGGCAGGGAACTAAGGGCAGCTTCCCGTAAGACAGCAAAGAGAGGGAGGGGAAGGACAGAAAGTAACTGAGACACTCGGTTCAATAATCTCTACAAGAAACTGAATACTGCCAGCAAGCACATGACGCTAGAGATAGCTTCCTTCCCAGTGGGGACTCAGCTGAGAGAACCCTGACACTTTGTTTGAAGCCTCAGCAAGGACACATGACACCTTGAGATAATAAAGGTGTGTTGTCTTAGGTTACTATGTCTGTGGTGGTATTTTAAACAAAGAACAATAGATACAATAGTTTTTGCAGTCTGCAGTGTATATCGTGGTTCCTAAAGATGGGCAAGAGAACAATACTCTCAGAATTATGCTTCTGGAAGCAACGATGTGGAGAGAGGATTAAGGAAGGCAACAGCTGAAAATTAGTGATATAGAATAGGACCCTGTACTGGCCGGCTTTGTGTGTCAACTTGACACAAGCTAGAGTTATCACAGAGTAAGGAGCCTCCCTTAAGGAAACGCCTCCATGAGATCCAACTCTTAGGCATTTTCTCAATTAATGAATAAGTGGGGAAGGCCCACTGTGGGTGGTGCCATCCCTGGGCTGGTAGTCTTGGGTTCTAATAAGAAAGCAAGCTGAGCAAGCCAGGGAAAGCAAGCCAGTAAGGAACATCCCTCCATGGCCTCTGCATCAGCTCCTGCTTCCTGACCTGCCTGAGTTCCAGTCCTGACTTCCTTTGTTGATAAACAGCAATGTGGAAATGTAAGCTGAATAAACCCTTTCCTCCCCAACTTGCTTCTTGGTCATGATGTTTATGCAGAAACAGAAACCCTGACTAAGACAGACCCTAAATTAGTAATGGCAAGGGCAGTGAAAACAAATCAACAACTCTACTGAGGAATCTCAGTGTAATAAGGAGAACGGTAGCTGACCTGAGATGACCTTCTAAGAGTCCACTATCCTTGATACTTGATATTCACACTCAAATGTAATCACCCACCTGAACAAATCAGGAATGTCGTACATTACTCATAGAACATAAGCGAAGTGATAAAATATGACTTTTTAGAATTCCCTTACATGGACATTTTAGTTTCTGTGATTTCTATCACCAAGGGAGAAAACTAGTATATTGTTAGGGCACACACAGACCTCTGAAGGTCCACGTAGAGGAACCAACACATCAATACTAACCTGCTAGCCACATGAGTGATCTTGCAAAAGAAGTCTAAAGCCTCAGTCAGAGCTTAGATGTCTAAGCCATAGAAACACCTGACTGCAACCATATGAGACACTGACCAAATTGTACTGTCAAGGCATTCTGGGTTCCTGACCCACAGAAACTATAAAAGATAATAAATAATTTTATTTCAAAAGGATATGTTCTACAGCAATAAGTAGCCAGTAAGGAGGACCACATTGTGGAGTTCAAAGAAAGGAAGGTGGCTGAGGGAGATGAGGTAACTAAGCAGAAAGCCTTCCTTCACCCCAGCGTACAGCCCTGGATAGGCTGTAAGCACTGGATACTGCAGCCACATGGTTCTCCCTCTGTGGAGAAAGCACCACACTTTCTTCCTTCTTTCTTGTCCCTGGACCTATCAGAGCAGGAAAAAACCCTAACTCAATGATCTTGAATTGTGGCCATTCAACGCCACTTACTGGAAAGCTCCTGTGCAAAGCACTAGGAAAGATCAGAGTGTCTCTTCCTCCTAGGAACTTACAGAACAGCAGAGATGACTATGGTCTCTAAAATGATAAATATAAAGAATAGTCAAGAGTCCTAGGTGGGAACAATCACTTCTAACCTGTGAGAATTAAGACAACTTTCAAAAGAGACTGGTGTGCTACAAAAGAGACTGGTATACTATAGATGCTTGACAAATGCTGGAATTATACCCTGACTAAACCCACGGTGGACAGAAATTATGCTCAAATGATTTCATAAATCTATTCTAGTAAAGATCATGGCTTACAGTGCAGCACACCGCAGGTATATGCTGCTGTCCCCCATGCTTACGAGGCTGTCTGGTGATATGGTTGCTGCCTCTGTCTAGCATGACAAGAGGCATTGAGCTACATATCATTTGCTCAAGAGACAGAAACTCAAGGCTCCAAAGGTATAAGTAGTTTTCTAGCATGGATGTGGCCCTGGGTTCAATGTCCATCTTTAAAAAAAAAATGTCTGAGACTTCTTTATTCATTTTGTGTTTATTAATCATACAATAAACTGTGGCTGCATTCCATTTGGACTTTATATGGTCATTCAGACCATGTGAAAAATAATACAATGATAAAAAGATACTTTACTTACAGTTCTTCCATCGAAGGATAACCATTTACCTCTACAAGCAAGGCAGAGGCAGGGGGATCAAAAGCTTGATGCCATCCTGGGCTCCACAGGAAGAACCTGCCTCAAAGCACGGATCTTAGTTTATTCTCATGTAAAATGATGATATCCTGGCATCGTTTTTCCATACCACCTACTTCATTTACCAACCAATTCATTCACAACAAAGCAGCACAAACTTCATTGTGGGTGTGTCAGGCCTCAAAGCATCCGTACCCTGTCATTTTTTGTTTTCTAAGGCAGGGTTTCAAATACCCCAGGCTAACCTCAAACCTGGTATACATCTGAGACTGTCCTTGAACTACCGATCCTCCTGCTTCTAAGTGGTGGAACTGCAGGCAGGTGTCAACATGCTCAACCATCTCCTGTTTCTATGATAAAACAAAATGAGATGACTGTGCCAGTATATACTTAAGATGCAAACTAAAGAAGACTGTCCCCTAGCTGGGCAGACTAAGGAAGGAATGCTAGAGCGGTTCCAGGATTGTGAAGGGACGCAGTGAATTCTTTTTTTTTTCCTTAGTTCCTACCATTTTGAGCCCTTCCCGGTGAGCAGTTTTATAAGATCTATGAGAAAAGGAAGATCACATGGTGGAAAACTCCATCTCCAGATCCCTCAGCTGCACAGACTGGCTCCCTCCTGGGGATGTGGCCTGCAGTTCCGGCATCTGCTGCCAGGTTCCATCCTGGCACAAAGAGGTACTGATATTTTTAAAAGGCTGGGAAAGCTTTCATAAGCTACAGTAGACAATAAATGTCTGCCCTCTTTCCTAGTCTTGAGAAGAAGTATGAAGAGTGTATTTTGACAATCACCCTTCGACTGAAGGAACAGGAAAGGGCAACATAGGCACCAACTCCATGCCAGGACTTCTCTCACATCAATCTCCCAGGAAGACATCTTCATTTACTCTATAGATGAGAAACCTAGGCTTGGACCTGTTTTCTGAAATTCCACGTGTAAGGGATTAGGAGATGTCTCCACTATACCATAACATCTATACCAGTCCCACCAGCTGGGAACCTGGATCAGTTCCTTCCTCCCCACCCACACAGTGGCACCCCATGAGACAGATTTGATGGAAGCCTAAAGCAATCCTATACATATCAACAATGACTCAGACCCCTTGGAAATGCAGGTTTGAGTCATCACTCCAGGATAAGAACTCATTCTTTCAAAAGCTAATTAAGTCAAGGAGAATATGAAATAACTAAAGAAGAAGGGAATTAAATTCCAGCTATTTCTTGGCAGCCTTGTTTTAAAAACAAGGGCTACTTCTCACTTCTTAAAATAGTGTGCTTCAAACTTTAACGTACACTCCCCTGGGGCTTTTATCAGTTTTAAGGGATAACGGCTGAGCATGTGATCCATCACTAAGGATCAGGATCCTCTGAGATGAGAGAGTGATCACTGACAGCATTAATAGAGCTAGAGCTCTATTAGTTCATCCTGCCATCTCCCCAAAAAGAATACATCCAGTGTTTTTTATATAATAAACTACATGGATCTTAAAAAAGACTCAACAGGCCAGATCAACCAGGAGAATATACCAGACAGAAGAGAGTGAGTCTGAGAGTCACTGAGTGAGCTGAGTAGACCCAGCTGAGAGTGAGTCTTTCAAGCAGCTGGAATTATAAATGTAAAGAATAAAGGAGTGACTAGGGGTGATGCTCAGTGCTAGAGCACCAGCCCAGCACACACAGGGCCTGAGCCTCAGCACCTCTGAGAAATGAACATCAGTTAAAATAATGGGAAATTAAAAGTTGAGTTAAACATGGCACAAGGTCAGGGAAGAAACAGGTTTTTGTCAAAGTTTCTAGTTAAGGGAGAGAAAAGAATGATGATCCAAATGCATGGAAATGGAGGAACTGGGAAAAAAAAAAAGCAACAGACATTAATGAACATTTCAGTTTTAAGTCAGGAACCAGAGAGACCTGAGTTCAAGAGTGAGAATTACAGACCCTGGGCTCTTCAGAAGGACAAGTGAGTGACGGAGCTAAAAATAAAACATTCAGAGGCACAGGAAGAAAAGCAGAAACGTGGTGCCAAAGCAGTCAAGGGAAAAAGGTTTACGTTGTAGGGGAGAAAACTGGAATGATGGAAAGGAAGGGAGAGGCTGAGAACTGGAAAGGCTTCATCTTCTGGCAGGGAACATTAATGGTGTCAAAACCTAGGAAGTTCCGTGGCTTTACTACAGCTGGGTCTGTGTTGAAGTCCATGACCCATGTCACTCAAGACTTCTGTGATAACCCTGCCTTTGCTCCCACCCCACCTCCCCCTAAAATAGTAGCAGCCTAAACAGGAAGCCATCAAAGAGAACTCTTAAAAACTGTGATAGGATGCTGAAGTGTCACTCTGCACAGTAGATGGCTTCCAGTAGCAGGGTGGGAGGAGGACTCAGCTCCATTTAAGGGGTAGGCTATCGAGAGTCTGACCCCATTCCAGTGTGTGTGTGGGTGGACAGGGAAGGACTGGAAAGTGAACATGATAGGGATATGTGATGTGAAATCCCCAAAGAATACACACACACACACACACACACATGTTAGGAAAAAAAAAAAAACAAAAAAACAAAACAAAAAAAAAACCTCTTATGAAGAGCAAGGCATGCTATAATATGAACACTAAAGAAACTAAGGCAGGAGAGTGCTCCGAGTTCAAGATCAGCTGAGACTACATAAATATGCTGTCTCAAAACATCTGGGTCTGGAGAGATGGCTCAGTGGTTAAGAGCACTGACTGCTCTTCCAGAAGTCCTGAGTTCAATTCCCAGCAACCCTTTGCAATGAGATCTGATGGTCTCTTCTGGTGTGTCTGAAAATAGCAACAATGTATTCACACATACAAAAACAAACAAACAAAAAACCTAAAATCATTTAGGGGAAATGAAGTTCAGTGACCTGTACTGAGAAAGCCCTGGACTATGTGGATCATCTTTTATAAATTTGGAGAATGGCCGGTGGTGGTGTCGCCTTTAATCCCAGCACTTGGGAGGCAGAGGCAGTCGGATTTCTGAGTTCAAGGCCAGCCTGGTCTACAGAGTGAGTTCCAGGACAGCCAGGGTTACACAGAGAAACCATGTCTCCAAAAACCAAAAAAAAAAAGAAAGAAAGAAAAAATTTGAAAAATGTTGTTTCTACATTGAAGTGCAAGAGAAAATGTTACTAGGAGGTGGGGTGAGACAGCAGTGCTTCTTGACACACACAGAACACTAGAAGGGTCTTTAAAGAGTATCAAGACCTGGGATTTTTAAGAAGTTTGGCAAACCTCAGAATAGAAAACACAGAAAAGCACAGAAGTTCTGCTGAAGTGTGGCGAGACTGCTGTGACTCCCCAGAACACATTAGTGTAACAGTGTGGGGACAGGAGCACAGCACAGTGGTAGTGTGCTTATCTAGCATGTGTGGGGCATTAGGTTCCATTTCTATCGTCACAAGAAATAAAGTCCAGTGATGCAAAACGAAAGCCTTTGTCCAGTCAGAACGTAGAAGGCTGGAGCCGCATGGGCCCTTCCAGTCCCAGAGAGTCCATAAGAACACCGGGAGCGCGTTCTAGATGTAGGCGGCCCCGAGAGGGCTGAGGGACACTGGGCATCCTCCCATCTATAAAGGAAGGACTTAGGCAGAATGATCTTCCGGGCTCCTGGGCAGGACTGACATTCTGAATTCTCTATAAACGCACTTCATATTTTCCTCAGGCCAACCAGTTAGCGACCTAATACGAATCAAGAACTTGGTAAAGGTCACTCAGCAGATCAGCAGACATTTGGTCTGACCCTAAGGGACATGGGAGTCTGCACTGTGAAATTTCAAGTACTTAAAAACATTTTTTAAAAAGGCAGTAATAAAATACTGTTTTATTTCATAGCTTTCTCCCTGACCAAGGTAATTTGTCATCTTTGGCTTTGTCTGAACATACTGACACCAAGATACTCATTGGTATTCTAGGGGCAAAGTCAACCACTTTTGGTCTTGGAAAGAATTCAGACAGAACAAAACAGAACCAAAACAGAATTAAGGCAGCAAACCAGAGGCACACTAAAGGGTAATGAGCTGGAAGGGGTCAGCTGCAGCCCAGCTGGTCCTGAAACACTTACAGCTAGAAGAGGCAGGAGCACCCAGGTGACTGGATAGAGCCAAGAGAGCATGCAGACTCATGCATTCATTCTCTCTCTCTCTCTCTCTCTCCTGCTCTCTCTCTCTCTCTCCTTCTCTTCCTCATTCCTTCCCTCTCCTAACAGTTCATTGATTATCACAATGAAAAATAGAGGTACTGGCATGCGGGCTAGAATGGAGATGAAAAAACTGAGACTTAAGAAGACAAACAGGGGCTGGTGAGATGGCTCAGTGGGTAGGAGCATCCGACTGCTCTTCCAAAGGTCCTGAGTTCAAATCCCAGCAACCACATGGTGGTTCACAACCATCCATAAGGAGATCTGACTCCCTCTTCTGGAGTGTCTGAAGACAGCTACAGTGTACTTACATATAATAAATAAATAAATCTTGAAGAAGAAGAAGACGACGACAAACAGACCAACCACTAATAAATGGCTCAGGTGGAACTGAAACTCAAGTTTTCTAACAGCAAATGCTGAGTTATGCCCAGTCTCACACACTGCCTCACTGATGATTATAGACAAAGACAGCTCTGGTGTAGGGAGAATGTGTTCTGTGTATCACCATGTTTAGTAATATCCCAGACATTTACAACTGGATGGCTATAACATCCTCCTCCAACAGCTCTAACAATCAAAACTGCCTCCATATGATGCCAAATAACCTCAGTAAGGCATTAATCATCAGTTTAAAGAACTATCAAAGTTTTACCAGCTTAAAATCCTATCGGGTTTCACCAATGGTATTTCTATGTGTGTTCCATTCTACCAAGAAGAAAGAGGGCCACTTCGGCTGTCTTCCATTGCATCTGGTACTTGGAACATAGCATTGGAGCTAAAAGAAGCTTCCTCAGGGCAGAGGCGAGACAACTAAGGGCTAGGATGGCCAAGAGATTCCTGAAGGAGTGAGAATGGTGGATCCTTAAGAGATATGCTTGATTAACCGCAATGCAGGAGGGGACAAATGAGGACACTCAAGGTAAGAAAACACACACACACAATACAGTGCTGTAGCTTTGAGAGAAGACAGGCTACAGAGGAAACTGAGTCAGAAAAAAAGGGGCACACGAGTACGTTTTTGCATGGACAACACTGATGGTTTCTAGAAAGAGTGACTCGGAAGCTTAGCTTTACCAATTGTTTGAAACTTGGTCATCTTTGCCAGGCGTGGAAAATCCTTTAATCTCACCACTGGAAAGGCAAAGGCAGACGGATTGCTGTCAGTTTGATGCCAGCTTTGTCTTTATAGTGAGTTCAAGCTAGCCACAACAACATGGTGAGTCTGTGTTCAAACAAACAAACAAACAAACAAAACAACAGAACAAAACCCAAAGAATAAACACCAACCTCACTCCTCGATGTCAACTCCACAGCTCCATGCAGGTCCTGCACCAGGCAGCCTGAGGCAGGCTACAATCTCACCTCAAACACGATCACATGGCAAAAACACAACTATATGAAAGAGAAGATAATGCTTCCCCCCAAACACAGCATTCCTATAGAAATGTTCTCCAATAAGAATTACTTAGATGGGGCTGGTGTGATGGCTCAGTGGGTAAGAGTACCCGACTGCTCTTCCAAAGGTCCAGTGTTCAAGTCCCAGCAACCACATGGTGGCTCACAACCATCCGTAATGAGATCTGACGCCCTCTTCTGGTGTGTCTGAAGACAGCTACAGTGTACTTACATATAATAAATAAATAAATCTTTAAAAAAAAAGAATTACTTAGATGAACTCTAGAACACAAAATTTAAAAGAACAATGATAAACATAATTTTAAAACATTCAAGGGGTTTAAAAGGGACATGAGCAAACGCTTCAGTGAACCTAAAGAAGATGAAATAATTCTTAGTGAAGTCCAAGAAAACACAAGTGTAAGGCTCAGTGAAATGATAAAGACAATTCAGGATCAGAAAACTGAATTCAGTACATAGATAGAAATCCTGAAGCTAACATGAGATGGATGAAAAATTCAATAGCCCAGTTAGAAAACTCAAGGGAAAGCCTTATCATAGGATGGATGAAGTAGAAGGCAGAGTATCAGGGCTTGAAAATAAAGTACAGCAATTAGACATTAAAACAAACAATAAAAACAACAACAACAACAAAAACAAACCAAAAACCCATAGAAGAAACATGCAGGAAATCTGAGGCACAATGAAAAGACGAAACCTGCTCTTGCTCTCTTGCCTTCTTGCTCTACCTCTGTCCTCTCACTGCTTCCCTCTCTCTCTACACTCCCCCCCCCACCCCCATGTGCTCACAGCTGGTCTCTACTCCTCTATTCTCTCTGCCTTTCTCTATCTCTACCACCCTCTCAACTCCCCTCCCCATGCCCTGAATAAACTCTATTCTGTTAAAAAAAAAAAAAAAAAAGACCAAATCTTTTAATTATAAGCATAGAAGAAGGAGGGGAAGAAGGAGGAGGAAGGAGAAAGAGAATCATTATCATCATCATCATCATCGTCGTCGTTGTCATCTCAGGTCGATGGCACAGACAAGATCTTCAACAGGATCAGAGAAGAAAACTTCCCCTAGTCAAGGAAAGACATACAAGAAGCCAACAATACCATAGACAGGAATAGAAAAGAAACTCTCTACAGTATATTATAGTCAAAACTCTAAATATAGCCGGGCAGTGGTGGCACACGCCTTTAATCCCAGCACTTGGGAGGCAGAGGCAGGAGGATTTCTGAGTTCGAGGCCAGCCTGGTCTACAAAGTGAGTTCCAGGACAGCCAGGGCTACACAGAGAAACCCTGTCTCAAAAAACCAACCAACCAACCAACCAACCAAACCAAAAAACCTCTAAATATACAGAATAAAGAAAGAGTATTGAGGGCTGGTGAGATGGCTCAGTGGGTAAGAGCACAGACTGCTCTTCCGAAGGTCCGGAGTTCAAATCCCAGCAACCACATGGTGGCTCACAACCATCTGTAACGAGATCTGACTCTGTCTTCTGGAGTGTCTGAAGATAGCTACAGTGTACTTACATATAATAAGTAAATAAATCTTTACAAAAAAAAAAAGAAAGAAAGAAAGAGTATTGAATACTGCAAGAGAAAAACCACAAGTGCACATCAAAGAACATGCACTAGACTAACAGCTAATGTTTCAATAGAAACTTTAAAAGCTGCAAGAGCCTGGAGCAATGTGCCTGAAATTCTAAAAAAGCACAAATGCCAACCTAGAGTACTGTGCCCAGAAAAACTATCTTCCACAGTTGAAGGAAAAAGAAAAACTTTCCATGACACGGTCTAAAAGAATTCCTGCCCACCACACCAGCTCTACAGAGAATACTGGAAACAATCCTCTAGGGTGAAGAGGGGAGGAAGCGTAGCCAAGAGACCAGAGGAAGGAGACAGGAAGCATGATCACTGAAACACCAAACAGGACCAAGAACAGAAACAGCACAACAACAACAAAATAATGGCAGCCAACACACACCTGTCAGTAATAACTTTATATACTAGTGGCCCCAACTCTCCAATAAAAAAACTATAGATAAATATAGCTCTTTTCCTTACCAACAAAGTTTCTTTTTACAACATATGGGAAAGATGGAAACTATGACAGAAACCTACAACTGGAGAGATGGCTTAATGGTTAAGAGCACTGGCTGTTCTTCCTTTGGACCCCAGTTCAATTCCCAGTGCCCACACAGCAGCTTACCATGGTCCTTAACTCCAGTCCCAATAAATCGAGCAGAACTCTCTTATGGCACACACAGAAATGCAAACAAACCACTCAAACACAAAGTAAAAACAAACCTGTTTTTTATTTTTAAATTTTTATTTTTCAACATTTTACTTTTATTTACGCATATGTATGTGTTAGCATGCACATGTACTTGCCTGTGAATGCCAGAAGAGAGCACCGAATCTCCAGGAACTGAGTCCCAGGCAGTTGTGAGCTGCCTGCTGTGGGTTCAAGAACGGAACTCAGGTCATCTGCAAGAGCACTTAACTACTGAGCTACTTTTTCAGTTCCTTAAATAAATATTTAAAAAAAAAATTTTTTTTAATTAAAAAAGAAAAGGAAGGAATGGAAATCTGGTGGGTGTAGTGGCACACGACTTTAATCCCAGCAGAGATTAAAGCAGTGTTTGAACTCAGGTAAATCTCTGAGTTCAAAGCTATCGTGGTTTATTCAGTGAGACTCAGTCTCAGAAAACAAAACAAACCACCAACCAGATAGGTAAATAAATCTACAACTGGTCGAAATGCAGAGAACAACTGACTGAGTTGGTGCTCAACTTCTTTTAATACATCTACAATCCAACTCCTACACCCAAGACTCAAGGAACCTCACCAAAGAGGGGGCAGAGAGACTAAGAGCTAGACAGCCAGGATACCTGCTGCTAGACAGTATGTTCTAGACACGACAGGGAAGATATACCCATGAAATCCCAACAATATATAGTTGCCTAAACAAGACACGTGTGAGTATGCTTGGCCCAGGGAGTGGCACTATTTGGAGGTGTGGCTTTGTTGGAGTAGGTGTGGTCTTGTTGGAAGAAGTGCGTTCCTGTAAGGGATGAGCTTTGAGACCCTCCTCCTAGCTGCCTGGAAACAGTCTGCCACTGGCTTCCATTGGATGAAGATGTAGAACTCTTAGCTCCTCCAATAAGTACCATGGCTGCCTAGATTCTGCCATGTTTCTCGACATGATGATAATGGAACCTCTGAACCTGTAAGCCAGCCCCAGTTAAATGTTGTCCTTTATAAGAGTTGCCTTGGTCATGGTGTCTCTTCACAGCAGTAAAGCTCTAACAAAGACAACATGCGTAATGACAACAGAAGCTGACATGTTAGATGGGGGAAATCTCATAAGACCCACATTAGATGAAGAGCTACTGGAAATCAATGGCTGCTGAGGGAGGAACACTCAGTTTTTTCTAGGGACAAACTCCCTGAGAAGTTACTTAATCCAAAATAATCAGCCCTAAACACATATACATAAAGACAACACTAAATGGACTAACCAGGCTGTGTGTGTATATTTATAGATATAAGAGATTATTATTATTATTATTATTATTATTATTATTATTATTATAGAAGAGAACATAAATTTTAGGAGTTGTGAGAAGATACATGAGCTAGAGGGAGAAGAGGAGCAAGTAGACAGATACAATACTAGGGTATGAAATTCTTATAAATTTAAATATTTAAGTTAAAAGCACACAAAATCTTTGTTCATATTGTTTACAGTTTTCTTAGCTATAGTTGGACCTGGGAGCTTTAAAGAATATCAATACATGGCCTCAATCCAAAAGATCATTTTAATTGTTTGGGGCAGGGCTTAAGCGTTTTTTTGTTTTGTTTTGTTTTGTTTTGTTTTGTTTTTTTAAAGCTCTTTGGGTAATTCTTAACCAGGGCTAAGAAGCACTGGTCTTCAACAGTGACCCCTTCCTCCAATAAGGAAAGAGACACAGAAAATTGAACTAGGTTCATGCACCTGAATGTGTATAGGGCTAAGACCACTGTTTAGACACCAAGCCCAGATTCTGAAAGATATTCTAGGATACTGGGCTACATTCCATACATCTATAAGAAACACAATTATATGATGACTTGGCTCTTAAGTTCTGTCAGGCTTAAAGCCTGAATTAATCTAATCATGAAACCATTGACTTAAACATCCTCCCAAGTATCTAGGATAATGGATGTTGGTTTCACTGCTGTCTCCTGGGGGCCCTTAAGGAAGCAAAGGATCTCGAGAGACAGCCTGAGAAGCCAAATAAACAAACCACGGAACAAGCCTTTAAAAAAAAAAAACCTAGCTCACAGATTATTCCTACACAAATGAAAATGTGGGCATCTTGCTACAAGGAGAAATAGTTTCAGAAGCTGCCTTCCTTCCTACATAAGCAAAATAGGGGAGTGAAGGTCAAAGGCAGCTGTTAAGGTATACCCATAGATCTTCATTCTAACAGGAAATACACTTGCTTCTCCTTGGCCCTGGATAAGGTCAACCACACCCCTCATAACAGACCCACCCTTTTGCTGGGTCATTCTTGGGCTCTGGCAGCAGGTGGGAAGTAGACTTTCGGGGCCTGCCAAGTTGGAAATCTGAGTCTGCCCTATGTGCTCATTGTATTCATTCCAGGTTCTTGATACAGATAACTGCTAGGACAGAGCAATCCCCACAGACAGATCTTGTTAATTACAGACTCCCAACCAGCAGGGAGCTTTCTAACATAGGGTTTATCTAAAGCAACTCCAGTGCCAGATGCACACCCTTCTGCCTTCCCCTCTTGAAGGACGCAGCTCAAGACATTAGGGAAGCTACTGTTGGCAAGGCCTGGTATGGAGCTTGGAAGAGCTCCGGGTTCCTACCAGCTAAAGGCAGAATCCCTGAAAACAATCCGTTCCTTTCTACAGTCTGAATGGACAAACAAGGACAAACAACAGCCCTGAAGTACTTTGTGTTCATACCTGCCAGTTACTGAGTGCTTTCCCAATGTCAGGTACCAGAATCAGCACTTTATCCATTCATTATTTTATTTTATTTTATTTTATTTTATTTATTTTTTTTTTTAAAGGATATCTTTTTTTTTTTAAAGATTTATTTATTATTATATGTAAGTACACTGTTGCTGTCTTCAGACACACCAGAAAAGGGAGTCAGATCATGTTACAGATGGTTGTGAGCCACCATGTGGTTGCTGGGATTTGAACTCTGGACCTTCGGAAGAGCAGTCGGGTGCTCTTACCCACTGAGCCATCTCACCAGCCCCCTTATTTTATTTTTTAAGGATTTATTTATTTATTTAATGTATATGAGTACACTGTAGCTGTACAGATGGTTGTGAGCCTTCATGTGTGTTGGGAATTGAATTTTAGGACCTCTGTTCACTCTGGTCGACCCCACTTACTCAGTCTCTGTTTTATTTATTCGAGCCCAAAGATTTATTTATTATTATAAATAGGTACACTGTAGCTGACTTCAGACACTCCAGAAGAGGGCATCAGATCTCACTACGAGTGGTTGTGAGCCACCATGTGGTTGCTGGGATTTGAACTCAGGACTTCGGTAGAGCAGTCAGTGCTCTTACCCACTGAGCCATCTTGCCAGCCCCCATTCATTATTTTATGTTATATTCTGACACTTGTAAGCTAAGCATTGTCCCCCTGACAGATAAAGATGCTGAGGCACAGCTTAGCTTTGTAATTTGACAGAGGCCACACAGTTAGCAAGCAGCAGAGGAAGGATTTGAACATTAGCATTCTGCATCCAGATCTTGGACAAGTCTCTATTAACAATTTTTCCTGTTTGATGCCAACTGATCACTAATTCTTTTTTATATTTTCAGGTTTGGTTTCGGTGGCAGTTTGGATGAAAATGGCCCCTACGGACTCATATATTTGAATACTTGGTCCCTGTTGGTGGAACCTTGGGAAAGATCATGAGGTATGGCCTTGTGGAAGAGGTATGTCATTGGGGCTTGAGGGTTGCAAAAGTCGACACCATTCCCAGTAAGCTCTTTCTGCCTCTTGGTTGTGACTCAGGATGTGAGCTCTCAGCTGCTGATCTAGTATCATGCCTGCCTGCCTGCTGCCATGCTCCCTGCGGTGATGGCCACAGACTCTAACCCTCTGAAACTGTAAGACCCAAATAAACTCTTTTATAAGTTGCCTTGCTCATGGTGTCCTATCACAACAACAGAAAAGTATCTAAGACATTTCTAAAGTCTACTACAAATTTCATGATCAGCAAATTTTGAAAGCAGAAAAGCAGTATTTAAAACTTTGACTACTGGGCTGGTGAGATGGCTCAGTGGGTAAGAGCACCCCACTGCTCTTCCAAAGGTCTGGAGTTCAAATCCCAGCAACCACATGGTGGCTCACAACCATCCATAATGAGATCTGACTCCCTCTTCTGGAGTGTCTGAAGACAGCTACAGTGTACTTACATATAATCAATAAATAAATCTTTAAAAAAAAAAAACAAACTTTGACTACTATTACAAAGAACATACCAACACCTACCAGGGGTTGCTGGAAAAGCAATCTACCTGTGGGATGTCTAAGGTATTAAGCTACATTCTGGTCCACACCGGTTCAGACCATCTCAACACAGTGACTTTAAAGCAGCAGCGCCTTCTAAGGCTGAAGACTGTCAGGAGGAGCTCTGCTCCACCCCAGCTTCTGGACTGAAAACAAAACAAAACAAAACAAAACAAAACAAAACAAAACAAAACAAAAACAATAATCTGATTTCTCTGTGCTCTCAGCCAAGTTTTAGAGATTAATGTACAGTTCTTATAATTTTTTTAAAAAGTACTCAATTTTCTTTCTTGATACTGGATATCAAAATTAGGCTCTCGTGCTTAACAAGGACTCTACCAGGCTCATTCCCTTTGTTTGTTTGTTCCTTTGTTTTTGTTTTGTTGCTGTTTTCAATACAGGGTTTCTCTGTGTAGCCCTGGTCATCCTAGAATCATTCTGCAGAGACTGGCTTTGAACTCACAGAGATTTGTCTGCCTCTGCTTCCTGAGTGCAGGGACTAAAGGCATGCTCTCCACTATGCTCAGCAGGCCATTCACTTTTAACCATGAACTGAAACCCAAGGTATAAAAATGTAGAAGCACCATAAGGATAAAACTGTCACTTCTAACAAACTGTTTTAAACAAATGCTACTTCTTGAAAAAAAATTATCACAATTATGATTTAGTAAGAAGCTAACAGTACTTCAAAATCTTAAATTATAATTAGAATTAGGAAGCAATTTCATAAAGTTTATTATGATCTACTTACTATTTTCCTTATCCTAATTTATTGGATTTATAAGACTCTCAGCCATCATACTGATCATTCCCCCAAGTGACAGCTATTTCCCTAAAAGTTGAAACAGCATCTTCCCTAAGATATACAAAATATATACCAAAAGGTCTTAATGAGTCACCAGATGAAGTATAAAGAATGGTTGTATTAGACTACAGACTATGGGCATTAGGTGGTAAAATGACAGTCAAAGCTTGGGGGAAGCCACTCCACACTTAGGAAGTTAATATACCTAAAAACTTATGAGCGTGTGTGTGTGTGTGTGTGTGTGTGTGTGTGTGTGTGTGTGTGTAGATAGTGAACATATGGAGGTCAGAAGACAACTCTGTAGAGTCAGTCTCTCCTTTCACCATTATATGTGATCCAGGGATCAAACTCAGATCATTATCTTTGCAGCAAGAGCTTTTACCCACTAAGTCATCTTATCGGCCCCAGAAAACTAATCTATTTTTTTAAGAATTATTTATTTATTTTATGTATATGAGTACACTTTAGCTATTTTCAGATATACCAGAAGACAGGCATCAGATCTCATTACAGATGGTTGTGAGCCACCATGTGGTTGCTGGGAGTTGAACTCAAGACCTTTGGAAGAGCAGTCTGTGCTCTTAACCACTGAGCCATCTCTCCAGCCCCCAGAAAACTAATCTTAATTTACTATATTAAGTCTCTTGGAAAGACAAAAAGTAACACCTACACATAACGAGTTAGGAAGGCTAACAGCTCTATACTACACAGCCCCATATTAGGTTTAATAGCATAGCGTTCTCAGTACTGTAATTAATGTTTACATGGAATGCAACTCCGCCTGCAAAGAAGGCACATTTCCTTCAGAGTGCACCCCTACAGCTAGCAACAATAAATATTTACTTTGGACTAATAACATGTCGAACTCTTTCTGGTGTTATAAGAAACAGAACTTTTCCAAAAGAGAATAACATTCTCTGGGTGGGAGGCAAAGGATCAAACCTAGAGCATGGGCTCTACTACTGAGTTATATACCCAGTTCAAAGCAATTCACTTTTCTATTTAATATATCCTCCATATGCTAATTAATTTTATATGAATAAATATGAAAGGAAAGTAATGACAAAATTATTGGCTACTGTTATAAATACAATGAAATTAAGCACTATATCTAAAGTTTTATTGTTTTTTGTTTTTGTTTTTGTCTTTGTTTTTTTCCTTTAAGAAAGTAAACCCTGGCGGGGGCAGCACTAACACATACCTTTAATCCCAGCAGATCTGAGTTCCAGGCCAGCCTGGTCTACAAAGCAAGTCCTAGTACAGCCAGGGCTACACAGAGAAACCCTGTCTCAGAAAACAAAACAAAACAAAACAAAAACAAAAACAAAAAGCCCTGAAACCTATAAATATGTGCTCTCAATCTGGGTAAGCTTTTGTGTGCTGTTCTCAAGTAGCCTGACTCTTAAAAGGAACAAGGAAATTTCTCAGCGTAGGTAACACCTTTTCTGCATTAAACCTATAGTATTATTAATCTGTGGACCTACGAGGGCCCTTCCCCTCCCTAGTGCACCCTTCTGAGATGGTCTCATGTAGTCTAGGTTGGCCTCAAACTTGCTATATAGGCAAGAATACCTTAAACTCTTGATCCTCCTGAGCCCTTCCTGAGGAACCATTTCCTTTCTTCTTGCTTATCGAGGCTCCTCACCCTCCCCACAAAACCCAGCAAACAACAAACAACCAAACAAAACAAAACCTTCTCTTTCCTACTGTCTTCACTTCTTGCCTGGGTTTGGCCATCCATCATTATCAGTCAAGCAGAGAGACAGGCCCTGCTCCCCGCTCCTGGGAAGCTCACATGTGATACGACCTGGAGTTATTATTTGCATAGCCATATCACCAGACTCCAAGTTTTAGCAAAGGCTTTGTGCTTCTAGAAGCTACCAGCATCTGTCATGCAGCACTCACCAAAAATGTTTGTTGTATGAGTAGATCATTTTAGCAAGCTCTTTTTAAAATCCATAAATATTTTAGTATGAATCTTCAAGATGGACTCATCATCTTTGCTTTTAAAACACAAAGGGAATATGTCTACAATGTAAAAATAATACACAAACATACAAAGGTATAAATTTTAAAACTCAATTCTCGAGGCTCCTACATCCCATTTTTTGAAATGACTATTATGGCATTATATATCTATTTCCAGAACTGATTCATGCCAGTAACACACATAATCTGTTTGTCTGTCTGTCCCCCTCTGTCCTTCCCAACCTCTCTGGAACAAATTCATTGACATTTCCTGACTAGCTTTTCAACATTCTTGTCTAGTGGCTCTCAAAGTGTTGCATTCAGACTAGGAGAGCCCCCACAATCTGGTAGTGGATTAGATCTGTCAGTTCTCAGGCCCCTCTTAAGACCTCTACTGAATCAGAAACTCTGGAGAGAAGCCAAGCAATGTGCCAATAAGAAGCTGTCTAGTTGGCTGATGTACAGTAAAGGTTAAGAACTATTATATTGTTTTTGATAGAAATTGCACCAGGTTTTTTCCTTCTGTTCTTCCCCCCTCTAGCCAGGGCAGACACTGTTACATCGTCTCAGTTTCATTACCCAAACTTCAAAATGCTTCCATTGCCCTTTCAATTCTGTCACTAACAATCTGTCAAGCTCTAAAAAACCTAAATCTTCCCCAAAGTGGTCTCACTGCTGTTGTGCATACTCCTCCTCCTGACCTCTTCCTAACTCCCATGCCACACACAATCCCTCGACCATCTACCCTGACAGTATCTACACACCATCTTCAGTGGTCAAGAAAAGTTATCCTCTCCCTAATAGATCAGATGCTCCTTAGTATCTCCTCTACTCCTTGATCTAAACACATACCTGGTATTTTAAGAGTTGCTGGTTTATATCTTCACACACAGAAGAAACATTGGTAACTTAAGGAAGGAAGGAATGAAGGAAGGAAGGAAGGAAGGGAGGGAGGGAGGGAGGGAGGGAGGGAGGGAGGGAGGAAGGAAGGAAGGAAGGAAGGAAGGAAGGAAGGAAGGAAGGAAGGAAGTTAGGAAGGAAGGAGTTAGTTTCTGGCAATAATCTTCAAGGCCTCTCACACACACTGTCAACTTCTTTACCACTGAGCTCCTCGCTTAGCCCAGGCAAATTCTCAAAGAATAAAAAGTCTGGAATGCCAAGCTGAAACCCTAGTTCTATGATCTTAGACAAGTTTAGTTCTCAGGAAGCTATCTACCAAAGTGAGGAGATTAGACCACTGTTTGCTTTCAGATTTAATATAATGTTATGGTGTTTTCCAGACTGGTTGTGGAGGCACAGGCCTATAAACCCAGCACTTAGAGAGAGAGGAAGGAAGATCAGGATTTTCAGGCCAGCCCAGGACACAGAGACTCTGTCTAAAAAAAGGAGAAAAAAAAAAATCCCACATTGGAATCATTCCTTATACTATCACTTTGCTTTGCTTATAATCTAATGTGGCAGTTTTCAGATATGTACAGTTAAACAATGCTCACTAGTTAGCTAGGAAACTGCTTGAAAAGGAACCCTGTTTTATTCGATTCTGAACTTTCCACAATACTCATTACCATGCCTTATACACAATAATAGTTCACTGTAATATCAGGAAAACATTCAAAATAACTCTTTAAGAAGCTTTATTAAAGGGGGCTGGAGAGATGGCTCAGCAGTTAAGAGCACTGACTGCTCTTCCAGAGGTCCTGAGTTCAATTCCCAGCAACCGCATGGTGGCTCACAACCATTTATAATAGGGATCCGAAGCCCTCTTCTGGTGTGTCTGAAGAGAGTGACAGTGTACTCACATACATAAAATAAATAATAATTTTTTTAAAAGAAGCTTTATTAGGGCCTTTCAGTGGGGAAAGATGCTTGCCTGGAACCCTGAATTCAGTCTCCAAAACCCATAGAAAGGTGAATGGTTAGAACTGACTCCACAAAATTGTACTCTGATTTCCACATGCACAGCATAGCATCTGTGGTCCCACCAATAATTAAATAAAAAAAAATTTTAAGAAACTTTATTAAGTCAGATGTGGTGGTACATGAAATCCTAGTATCCTGGAGGTTGAGGTCAAAAGATCATGAGTTTGAGGATAGACTGGCCTATAAAGCAAGGCTCTGCTAATAATAATAATAATAATAATAATAATATAGAGCTGGCATAATGGCTCAGCTGGTAAAGGCACTTTCCCCCAATCCTAATGATCTCAATTTAGGATCCTCATAGTAAAAGAACTGACTGTTTCAAAATTGTCCTCTGACCTCTAAAAGAGTCCTAATACGTGCATGTTACAAATACTACATATTGATAGACAATAAAAACTATGATCACTCAGCTGTCACCTGGGCTAATAAGCCACACAAAGTAAAAGAATGAGAAACTGAATCTCACATGAATTTCAAGTGCAGACTAAAATGTCATAAGCCTCAGGCACTCCTACTGCCACATAAAAATAAAAACTCCCATGTAGGCTAAAGAAGCATATACCTGCTCCACTATCGGGGAGACTTCTAGATGCAAGACCATCATCTGCAAACTTTCAAAAACAAAAGGGTGGACTAAGGCTGATACAGGATAATCTGAAGAGAAATATAAAGGGAGGGACAGCAAAGAGAAACTGGAGGGCAAGAGGACCAACAGAATAGCAATAGAACATTAATTACCCTTTGAGTAACGGCAAGGAACAGCTGGAACTCAGTTTTTTTTTTTTTTTTTTTTTTTTTGGCCAACCAGGACCCAGGCATTTGGGGGTGCAAAGACTGCGCCTGACCTGGCCGGGGATGGGGGTGGGGTTGGGGGGGATCTTACTGAGGATAAGACCCGGGCCTGCAGCCTGCTATGTATTATTTAATTCTAGTTAGGAAAATTAAGCAGGGAAGATGAAAATTTTGTGGAGCCTTTGAAGTGTGGAGGAGGATTTGCTAAGGGAGGAAAAGGCAGTTTGTGCTAGTTATTTTGGGGGCAAAAAAAAAAAAAAAATCAACACATTTTTATAGCTGTTCATTTGGAACTCAAATCAAAGGAGGTGTCTTAGATTCTTCACCACCGTGTCAACGCTTTCTCGTTTTATCTTAAAGCCTGAAAATGCTCAAGACCAGCTTTGGAGCAGAGCCAGAAAGTCCCAAAAAGAGGTGATACTGGCTAAATCTGCTCTGTCACCTCCACAAGTCCAGCCAGCCCAGCCAGCCTAGTCCTGACAGCTAGAAAAGAAATGCTAATTATACCTTGGGGGGCTGGGGGGGGGACACCCTGGGGGAGGGGAGTGGGGTTGACGCAGGAGAGGCTTACTGTGTTCTACCAGGGAGCCACAGGGGAGAGCCTCTCAGCTTAAGCCATGAGGCTCCAAGTCTACCTGTGACATGCAGGAGAGCTCTGCAGGGGGAAAAAACGGCTTCGAGAAAAAGAAGGGAGAAAGCACTGGATAGGGAAGCAGCGAGGTACAAAGGTGAACCGATCTTAATAAAACCTTTAGCAAGATCCCTGGCACAAAGCGAGTATTTGGGAGGGAGCCAGTTCACGTTAACATCGCGATTGTTATCACAACAGCATTTCCACCGTACTGACCAGAAGATAATTCTATTCGTAGCCCACTTTTACGACCTTTAAAAGCAACTCTAGATAAATGACAAGTGTATTCCCCACCGCCCCAAATTTAAAGATACAAGGTCAAACCCCACCAGCTCTGGCTGTGAAAGCCCCACCGCCTCTGAGTTAAGAGAGCTGGCCGTGTCACTTGTCAGTTGCATGACCTTGGACGCGACATTTCACCTCTCCGTGCCTCAGTTTCTTTGGCTACAAAGTGGGCTTTAGACAAACCGTGGTCCTGTGGTCCCAGGAGAGAAGAGTGCCTCTGTGGCTTTGGGAAGAAACCCACAGAAGGCGAGTCCAGGCCCCTGTCAAAACTCTCTGGGCTGTGAGGGGCAACGGGGTAGGTGGATGCTCAGCTCTAGGAGCTCCGTGCTCCGCCGTGAGAGGCGGAGAACGGGTGACAGCCTCAGGGGGTTCCAGCGACGGAGGGTGCAGACCTCTGTAGCGACGCCGGACCCCAACAGGTCACACGCTGCCCTCCGCCGACTAGGTACCGGCAGGGGCGCGGGAGGCCGGGCTGAACGCGATAGGCTCGGGGGGCTCAGAGAAGGCCGACCGCGAGGACCCGGGGCTGGTCGCGTGGCCATCGGTCCGCAGCGCACAGAGGAGCGACACCCGGGCGGGCGTACCGCGCGGCGCGCCCTCCGCCCGCTGTGGTAGAGGCGCTCACTCACCTGAAGCGCTAGCGCGGGGCCGTCAATCTACAGCAGCAGCGGCAGCAGCAGCAGCAGCAGCAGCAGCAGCAGCAAGGAGGGGGGGCGCTGCGCAGCGCAGGCGCGCTGAGGATGCCGGGGGTTTACGCATGCGCAACGCGCCTGCTTACGCTAGGAACTACAGACAAAATGGTGGTCAGGCCTACAGAGTCTCTAGCAGCGCCATCTTGGCTGTAGTTTTTCTTCTTGCGGTGTCCCGGAGGCTGTTGCTCAGAACTGCCAGGAGGGGATGTGAAATGTTTTCTCTGCACACCTACCTCTCCCTCATGGTTGAATTATTAGTAAGCTCTTATGGGCCATGACATACTTGTTTTAACAAGGTTTAAAGCTACACTCAAGATCATCTGGCACTCCTGAGCCTCAGGGATTCGATTTCCAGGAATCAAATTCCTAGTCCTCTTCCATCTTTTACAAATGGCAGCCATATTATTTCCTTCTTGAGTAGAACAAGAGAGTTGGTTACTTCACACAAAACAAACAAAAAACGACTGAACATATTATTGACTCAACAATTAAAGATTTTCATTGTTAATTGTGCATATACGAGCATCTGTGCAGGGCAGTGATGTTCATATAAATGTAGCAGATTCCTACTAAAGACAGCTGCAGAATGTTGAAATGGGAGATTACAGACATGAATTCCAGTCCTCTCTACGAACAGTGCACATCTAAACACTAAGTCATCTCTCCAGACTAGAATCAAAACGTTGCCTGCATGTGCTGGCAACTTTTATGTCAATTTGAAATAAAGTAATTTGGGAAGAGAATCTCAGTTGAGAAAAGGCCCCTAGTAAATTGGACTGTGTAGTGTATTTTCTTAGTAATGACTGATAATGGGAGCACCCAGCCTACTATGGGTAGGTGGCCCTGGAGGGGATAACAAAGCAAGCTGAACAAGCCATGAGAGAAGCTGGGAAACAGCACTCCTCTATGGCACAAGGGTCACCATACCTTTGGGAGCTGACTCTTTCACAGGGCTTACATATCAGATATTTATATTTGATTCATAACACTAGCAAATTAGTTATAAAGGAACAACAGATAATTGTGTGTCTGGGGCTCACCTCAACATGAGCAACTTATGTTATTAAAGGGTTGTAGCATTAGGTAGGTTGGCCTATTATCAGTTTCTGCCATCTTCCTTCAGTGAACTGTCTACCTAGAAGGGTAAAATTAAACAAACCCAGGCCAGGCCCAAGCCAATCTGAATGAAGGCAAAACTAGTATTGAAGGCATTTTATTACATGATTTATATTTTTTTTTTTTTAAGATTTATTTATTACATGTAAGTACACTGTAGCTGTCTTCAGACACACCAGAAGAGGGCGTCAGATCTCGTTACAGATGGTTGTGAGCCACCATGTGGTTGCTGGGATTTGAACTCTGGACCTTCGGAAGAGCAGTCGGGTGCTCTTACCCACTGAGCCATCTCACCAGCCCCCACATGATTTATATTTAACTGTTAACAAAGCACTGAACTGCAAGTTTACCCTCAGTACATATTACTGGCTAAATTAGGAAACATTGCCAATGTTCTATAAATGACACAAAAAACAAAGCCTCTCTCATAAAGCTGTGAATAAGCATAAACCATGCTTGGAGCTCAGTACCACTGAGACAGGCCAACACAAACCACTGGCCTAGCAGCTGCTGTGTAGCCCAGAGCCTGCAACTCCTGACTCTAGCTTCTACTTCTTTAGTGCTGAGGTCCAAGTTTTCATGCTTTGTTTTTTAAACGTTCTAGTCATTTTTAAGTTGAAGACATCAAACACATTTTCCATCTTCAAGTTTGAACACTTATAAACAAATGTGATCGGATGTAAGAAAATGGAGGAAGGCACAGTCACCTTTGAGGATGACTGAGCAAAGTGAGATGAAGACATGTTCCAAAGTCTATCTGCTCTTGAAACAACAGTCAGTAATAACATCTTTGATTCTCAAATACAGGCTTTCTTGGAAGCTGTCTGGTTTCCTTCTTCGTTCTACTCTGGACAGTATCATTCTATCTTTGATAACTAGGTGTTAACTGTCTGGGCTTTTCTATGACCACCCCAATTTCCAAATAATGACATGGAGGCATAATTATTTATTTAACCAACTTAATCCACTTTATCTTTTTGTATAGAAAGACTTATGTGTAGCCACAGCTGGAGCCTGGGTCCTCTGAACAGATCTGGTGTGGGTTTTCACAAGGTGATCAGTGAATTCCTGATAAGGAGACTTGTTGAACAGTTTCTTTCCAGAGGTCAGGGGTCAAGTAGCTGTAGGTCATGGAGGGGGCATCAAAGATGGCCTTGACAGAGTTGCCCAAGCTGGCAGCGCAGCCCCTGGCTGAAGTGCAGCAGTCATCTATATTGGCCACCATCAGGGGCTTCTTCAGCACAGTGCAGAGACACTGCTATTGCCTCTGAGGGCAGGGATGAGACGCACCAGCACAGAGCCACAGCAGCCTGTCACCTAGCATGGAACAGTATACAGCTTGCAAACACTGTTGCCCCAATAGCCTCTCTGCACAGGGGTGATGGAGAGCTTGGCCAAAACGATGGTCCCTCAGATGGCAGTGGCTACCTCCTTGGATCACCTAAAGCCAACACCAATGTCACGTGACCACTGTAGTCTCCAATAGTGACAAAAACCTTGAGTCTGGTCCGTTGGCCAGCAGAGTCTGCGTCTGCACTGGCAGGATCTTCAGAACTTCATCCTTTAGGGATGCGCCCAGGAAAGAGTCAATAATCTTGGATTCCTTAATGGGCAGGGAGAACAGGCAGATCTCCAAGGACTTGATCTTCAAGTTCTTAACCAGGCGGCCCTGCTTGGTGATGGGGATCCGTTCCTTGTCTTCAACTTTACCTCCATGATCCTCAAGGTCTCACAGAAGCCACTGCAGCCTCTAATCCTGAGCCCCTGGGTTTTCCCCAAGAAGCAGCTATAGTGATGCTTTTGGCCTCAGCTTAGGCTAGTTCCCCAGCTAGCTCTTAACTTATATTAGCCCATTTATACTATTCTACGTCTGCCAGATGGCTGGTCACCTCTCCTCAGTTTGGGTGAGGTTGACACTTTGGGTGGCAACTCTCCTGTACCTGACTCCTTCCCAGAGTTCCTCTTTCTGGATGTACTACGTTAGTATCCAGCCTTCTGCTACAGGCTACAGGCTTTTTATCTTAACCAGTCACAAGGTGCTTTTTAGGAAGGCAAGGAAGGGCAGAGACACACTGTCACATAGTGTACACTTCAACAACTAGGCAAAACTTGTAAGTTTATTTCTAATCCAGACTTTATGTATCTGCTTGAGTTCTCCATGTGGTATTCCATATGAGATAGTAGCTTTCCCACCTCATTAACTACAGTATACTCATTTTATTAAGTCTTCAACAACAAACTATAACATTGTTCTAGGCTTTTACTCTTTAAACAAATCCTCACAGTGTCCTTACGACATAGATTCTAACATCCATCTAATGTTCGAGATAAGAGGTTAAATAACTCTATCTCAGCCCCAGGAAATGACAACACACGGTTTTTAAATAACACGCCATTCACTAACAGAACTTAAAAAAAATATTAAAAACCCCAAAATATGGGGACTAAAGGTGCAGCTTCTTGAGGGTGCTTCCCTAGCACCCACAAAGCTCTGGGGTCAATTCTTAGGGAGGCAGGGGTAATTCCCAAAGGAAAAAATTAAATTGGCACAGCCTTTTCTTGTCATGAATTTAGATTCCAGGAAGTCAATTCAATATTAAAAACTAAAGCACTCTACAGAGATTAGGACACTTCAGAAAATGGGCATGCTGTAAAGTGTCCACACATACCCGTTATGTGACAACATCCTATAATCCACCTTCAGTCCCACACTCACAAACTTTAGCGTCAGTCTTTTATGGCAACAACCCACCTTGGCCTCTAAAACATTTCCTTGAGGTTGGTTTTAGATGTCTCTGGATTATTTTATGGGATGAAAAGCGCTGACCATGAGGATGTTAGGAGCAACGGACGACTGGTTCTGAAGGCCATTTTGAGCATCGTGCACATCCCGACAAAAAGTGTCCTTAACACACTCTTCTGGATACATACATGCTGTCACTCGGCAACAGTGAAGTGCTGTAGAGCTGGGACATTCCAGCTGACTGCTGTGAGGTAGGGTCCCTGACAGGATCCTCATCACTGCGTGGAAGGTGAGCTCTGGAGGGGGAGCTTGAGCAGTTTCCGAGCAGGTGAAGAGTCTAATTGGTCCATACTTCTCTTCTCTGCAGAGGCAAGAGGCCAAAAGATACATTTCATTAAATTCATACAAAATGTATTGGACAGTGTGCCAGACAGTGAAGGGTAGTAAATGACACATGAAGTCTTTGTCCTCAAGGAGATGGCAGTCTAGCAGGAAAGCTAGCACGGTGTGACAAATAAGACAGTGGCTGGAGGAACCACTGTCCCATAGCCAGGAAAGCTATAGGAGAGCATCCACAGCTTGACTTCATGTATCCTTGAAAACTAAAGCTATCAAAAAACACTGGGTAGCTTCATGGAGTGCATCTATGGAATCTACATCGAGGCATTTCCTGTCATCAATATTTGACTTCCTACGGGAAGTATAACAAGTCTAAGGACTTCTGTCTGGAAAGGCAGTTTGCATCTCAAAGGTTATCTATCCATCAGATAGAGCCAACCCTCAGCCGTGGTCCCCTCAAAGGATGCACTTACTGAGCTGTACTGACACCTTCTGGAGGTACTGAGTACTCTCATCCATGAGGGCTTGCAGCTGCTTCACTGATCCTTGGAGCTCATCCATCTGCAGAGGAAAGGTCAGCATGAGCAGCAGTACTCTCTGACTCCCCGCACTACCAAACAAGCTCCTGTTTTGGGGCTTGTTTCAGCCTCAAATGCTTATGCCAGACATTCTCTCTTGGCACCGCTGAAACATACCCCACACGTCTCCACCCTGCTCTGCACCCCAGGACACTGACCCCCAAACCTCTACCCACAAGATGCCAGGCCCTCTAGTTTTGTTTGACTGTAAGGGCAAAGAAGCTGCTAGCCACTGTATGCAAAGCAGCAGGCCTGCTCCTCCTGTATTCTCTACTCCTTCTACTCTCTTGTTAGTATCTAACATCATATATTTACTTTAAAATTTTCCCGGTTTTCCCAAGGAAGAGAGGTTAATATCCATTTTTTAAACCTCCAAAGCTCACCTGCATTTGGAGTATCCCTGAGGGCTACACTTTAAAAGGTTTGGTTGCTGCTACTTAAGTGTTACCACGGTGAGGGATGGGCCTTTAGAGGGAGTCTAGGATCTGTGGAGTCTGACCTTGAAGTGACTATTAGTTCCTTCCCTCTTTTTCTTACCCATCACCACGAAGGGAGTAATGTCCTCTGTCACATGTTCCCAACACAATCTACTGCATGACCACAGGTCCAAATCAACAGGATTTAAGCAACCATGGACTATAACTAGCAACCAAAATAATCCATTCCTTCTTATAAGTCACTTCTGGTCTTGTCACAATGTCACAAGGCTAAAAAAGATGACGAGTCTAGAAAGCAAGGTAATCAACCTAAGAAGCCTGAAGCGCCTTACCACTAACTCCACGTAGGCAAAGACTTGGTTCTGATCTTGTACTATTCTCTGGTAGTCTGGCTTCGTGCTAAGAACTTCCTTCTGGGAAGACCTGAGGTAGGCTGCAGGATCCACCTTGACTTCAGTGATTCTGGTTTCAGTTGATCCTCTAAAAACAAAACAAAAATAAAAGCCTTTTCCTGGAACTTACAATCATTTCCTGGAAACAACATAAGAGAGCCTTTGAGAGGCAAACCCTGTTCCCCTCAAAAATCATGTTCCTCATAGCCTCTTTACATCACATCTGTAATTAGGAGCTCACCTAACATTCTTTTAAAAATTTGTTTTATGGACATGAGTACACTGTAGCTGTTTTCAGACACCCCAGGAGGCGGCATCTGATCCCATTTTAGATGGTTGTGAGCCACCATGTGGTTGCTGGGAATTGAACTCAGGACCACTGGTTCTTAACAGCTGAGCCATCTCTCCGGCCCTCTCACCTTTGCAGTTGAGATTTAGCTGGGGAGAAGCAGCTTTCAAATGACAGCTGAAAGGTGTGTGGCGCTGCACTTGTAACTCCAGCATTAGGAAGCCGAGACAGGACGACTGTGAATTTGAGGAGCTGAGACTACCCATGACTGCCTTGGGAGACCGTATTTTAAATGATGAACAAAACTAGTTCAGAAGCTAAATAGACAAAAATCTAGTGCTTTCCCACCTCCCTCAACTTAACTACCAAAGATGGCCTCTCACACCTTCTACCTCCCGGGCCACTTCCCTCATGGCTGTCTGTTTTCATTAAGGCCTTAACCAAGGGACTCTCCTAGCTACAGCTCAAAAACCATGTGCTCACTAAGGAATCCTGAAGACCATTGTTGGCACAGAACCAGGTGAACAGGTGCAAGACGGCTATGTGCCCGTCTCCCTGAAGAATCTGAGTGGTGACCAAAAACACGACCTGAAAGCAGTTCTGTTTGGGTCCCTCCCTTTCCACCAAGAACACAGACACTTTAAGTTGACTGAAGTATGAAAACAGATTCAACACTCAATCTGTACGAATGGATTTGAAAGAAATTCAAATCAAACTCCACAGGGTAAAAAGACAGCGGCTCCTTTCCAGTTCCCGGATCTAACCTGGGCATCTCTTCAGGTGGAACCTCGTTCTGGTACTGCAGTAAGAGCCGATCCCAGGCCTGACGCTCTAAAGAAAACCTGTGGAATTCGAGAAGGGAAATTCGGTTAACTTTCGGTCACATTTGTAATCATTCAGGGCAGCAGTAAGTACTTTAGGCACATAATCTGGTTATAAAATTCATTAAAAGGTCGTTAAAGGATTAGAAAGCTCAACTGATTCAGAGGATATTAATTTAATCAAGTAATACACAAGCTGTTAAAATCAAATTAACACCCTTATTTCCTAGACTCCACCCTATCAAACTGTCCATCAGGGCTGGTGATAAGCCTTGTCACTTCTAAAGCAGACACACAAGTGCTGCCCACCATGTGCACCAGGCATGCTCTCCAGGCTCGGTCATTTCCTTTCCACTTACTTTGTTATATATTCTTTCACCTCAGCTACTGATGCTTCCAGTGAAAAATCTGCTGCTTTTCTGGAATATAGATGATATTTTGAGATTAATATGAATTCTCTATCAATCACTCGCTTTTCATGAGTTACATAATTTTAGTAGCACTAAAATATATTCATAGTTTTTTATTGTTCAGAAAATGTTCGATGGGCAGTGGTGGCGCACGCCTTTAATCCCAGCACTCGAGAGGCAGAGGCAAGAGGATTTCTGAGTTCGAGGCCAGCCTGGTCTACAGAGTGAGTTCCAGGACAGCCAGGACTGCAGAGAAACCCTGTCTCAAAAAACCAAAGAAAATGTTCTTGGGGGAGGGGGGAATAATACAATATCTACTCTGCACTCAAAATAGCTAAATAGTTTTTAAATCTGTTTTTTTCACCAATTCCCATTCAAATCATGGAGATTAATCTTTCTCAAAATAGTTCTTTACTCTTCCTTCCTAACTTTAAAAGTCCATGACTACTGCAAAGAGAATTAAAGGCAAACCTATTAACTTGGTTTTTAAGACTGTGTTCCGGTTCCTCACAATGTAGCAATCTCTCATGGCTCAGCTCAATTAGATGATGATCTCTAACAGGAAAGAAGCAGGACTGAAACTGCCGAACTGTGGAAGACATACGCGGCTTAGACAGGGTAACTCCTGTCTGTCTACCAAGGCATGTGCACAGGGTCTCTAGCAAGGAGGCAGCAGCCTGTGCTTATTATCTACATAAAGAGATGTTGTTGGGCTAAAATATCTCATGTCTGATTAGAAATGTCACTCTCAAGAACTTGTGGAAGGGGGATCTTGCAGGAATTCCAAATTCAGATCCAGTGCGTGATTTGTTCCAGGGTGGAGTTAGAAGTTGTGACAGCAGCCTCACCCTTGAAGGACTACCAAGGGGATGGTACCCTATTAACATAAACTCTACTTATTATTACTAATGTTTATGTGTGCACATGCACACGTGTACGTGTGCACATGATACAGTGTATGTAGAAGTAAGACGTCAACTTTCAACGATAAATTAATTTCCTTCCACAAGGGAGGCATAGTTAAAAATGAGGTCAACAGCTTGTGCAATGAGAGCGCTTTCCTATCCCCACTGAGCCATCCTGCCAGCCCATTCTGCTAATATTCTTGCTTGCAAAGAGCATTAGAATATGAGCTACCCTCTGCATGGCAATCAGAGACCTGAGGAATGGTCCCCTCAATCTTTCCACAGCTGTCACTTTTCACTCCCCAGGTCTTTTGTGTTTCAGTCCTAGAGTGAAATCATTAGGGTCCTCTTTCAACCCTCTGTCATTATCCTACCTGCTGACTTCCTGGAGTATCACTAGCTGAGACTGAATTTTCTGTGTTATTTCCTCTAATACAAATATGACAAAAGGACTTGACTTCTTATCTCTATATCTCCTTCCTCATCATCTAGAAGAGCCTGGTACAAGCCAAGCATGGCAGTTTATACCTCTAATCCCAACACGTGGGATGTAGATGTAGAAGGATTACCTAAATGTTAAGGCCAGTCTAGACTACAGAGACCCGATCTCAGGAAAGCAAAAATAAAAAATTACAGAGCATGGTGGAACATGGGTGCTGGACAAACTTATGTAAGCAATGGGTTAACTATAATCAAGCTGTAACTCAGTTATACTTAAGGACAGAAGGGGAACTGCTCTTACTCTTTTGAATCTTCAACAAAACATTTTTGCAGTGTTCCATCATTTCCCAGCCTGTCTGTAAAATGTTTCAATTCTTCAGAGAGAGAAGATGCTAGAGAAAATAAATTTATGTTATAAAATAGAAAGGCCACAAATGTTCACAACAAACAGATGACAAAGATATTAAGGGGTTTCCTAGTCTAGGGTCTCTGATCCCATTCTGGCCCTCTTTCAGACAAAACAGTCACGTAAGTATGCAAAGACTTTATTTGGGGGGTTGGAAGTTTAGCTCCATGGCGGAGAACTTTCCTAGCAAGTTCAAGGTCTTGGGTGTGGCACCCAGCACCAGGCATGGTTATGATGGATTAATTAGTAATGGCCCCATGGGCTCCTATGTTTGAATATCTGGTCCATGTTGGTGGAACATTTTTGGAATGATTGGGGGGCTGTGGTCTTGTTGAAGGAGGTGTGTCTGTGAGGGTGGGTTTTGAGGGCCATGATGTTTTATCACAGTAATAGAAAAGTAACTATATGTGCATGGCGGGTGGGAGGGGGCAGGGGAGACACAAATACAAAAAAAAACTATCCTTTTCTCTGGGTAGAGAGCTAAATGGGCGGCAACTGTATTAAGTGTTTTTAATACTCTACTCATGAAGAAGCAGTTAAACATAAGATAGCTATACAATTTTACTTTTTCCAAAAATGTGAATGCTATCACTGTAGAGAAAGCATCACAGAAGTCAGGCAACAGTGAAGAATGTAGTGATAAGGAGCAATTTTTAATGAGGTGGAGAGCCTGGTTTTAACATCATGGCTGTCTCCAAAGGAAGGAATGGAAAGGTCAGAGACCTGTCTAACTTAGCAACTCACCTTTCGCTCTAAAACATTCAAGGCTGAAGTCCTTAGTGTTCTTTAAGAAAGGTTCAAGTTTTTCAACAGAGAACTAAGTATTAAAAAAAAAAAAAGCACTTTTAGTAAAACCAAAGTCTCCCAAGTAAGCTCTCTGTGGCTTCATGCTACTATGAACTTTATGATAAAAACTACAGAGCCGGGGCGGGGGGCAGGGGGGGGGGGCCGCGAGTGCACGCCTTTAATCCCACCGCTTGGGAGGCAGAGGCAGGGCTATACAGAGAAACCCTGTCTCGAAAAACCAAAACCAAAAACAAACTACAGCACCTAACTTTTTCATCCAACACTGTTTATACAGATAAGTATATCAAGAAAAATTCTCTGTTGCTCACTCTATATAGTTTTAAAATATATTTATATACAATTGTTTTTATTTACATATTACATACTTGTATGTTTATACACATACACACACACACACACACACACACACACACACACACACACACACACACGTATGATATACTTTTTTGTTTGTTTGTTTCTTGGAGACAGGGTTTCTTTGTGTAGCCCAGGCTGTCCTTGAACTCAGATCCACCTGTAAGGCATGCACCACCACACCTGACTTATGTTTTGATTTTTAACTTAGGGAAAACAATGGTCATTTAATTCACACAAATCACTTGCTCACCCAAACAGTCCAAAGCACCAATGCCAGAAAACAACTTAAAAAACACTGGTCTACCATGTAGCTAGCCTTCAAATGTCTACAGCAATAGATCTTGACCTCTCACTCTGAATTCCCACCACTTGCTGCCAATGAGGAAATGGTACTGGGGAGCCTCTCAGCTGCTCCGCTGGCAGCAGCAGAGCTCAGTGCAAAGGCCACTCAGCTGCCCAGGAGAGAACTGCCAGCGCGGGAAGGCATCTTATCCCAGGTTCATCACTCAGTCTGACATCTCTCTGAAGTTGTGACAATTACAGACAACACCAAATGAAAACACTTAATGATCCCTGAAACTCTTACCTGGAAGCTGGAGAGCAGGAGGGCGCCCAGCCGTTGGCTCTGGGCTAACTTCACACTGATGGACCTGCAGAGCTCTGACATAGAACAGCACGTTTACTGATCATCAAAGTTAGTCAGCAAAACAAGACTGAAAAATCTCCCTCTCCATGTAACCCAGCTTAAGGCAAGCTGCCTTCTGAGTAAGAACAGAATTCTAATTTTTCCAGGCTCACTGAGGAATGAAGTTCACACTTTCATGTACCCAAATTTTCAAGTCTTTTCAAGTATTACATTAAAATCTTATTTAACAAAGTGGTTGACAATATCGTAGTGAAACCTATTGCTTTGAATGTCAATTAAAAAACAAAGTAGAGCCGGGCATGGTGGCGCACGCCTTTATTCTCAGCACTTGGGAGGCAGAGGCAGGCGGATTTCTGAGTTTGAGGCCAGCCTGGTCTACAGAGTGAGTTCCAGGACAGTCAGGGCTACACAGAGAAACCTTGTCTCGAAAAACCACAAAAAAAAAAAAAAACAAAAACAAAAACCCAAAGTAGATAAAAATAATTTAGGCCAATGGTGGTGGTGCACGCCTTTAATCCCAGCACTTGAGAGGCAGAGGCAGGTGGATCTCTGTGAATTCAAGGCCAGCCTTATCTAAAGAGCAAGTTCTAGGACAGGGCTACACAGAGAAACCTTTTCTTAGAAGGCATTTGTATAGCAGGCACGGCAATGTGCTTTAATACATAATCCAAAAGAGCTATTTTCTGGGGTTGGGGCTGTTGCTCAATGGTTGAAACCTCGCCTTGATTGTACGTAGACTGAATCTGACCCTCAGCACTGAAAAGTAAAAACCATTTCATATAAACAACATAAGTTCCACTTTACAATTGAAGAAATTCAATCAAGTAAGGAAAGTAAGACTGTCTGAAGACAGGCTGAAGAAGCCATGCTTCAAACCCAAGTATGTCAGCAGGGTTGGTAGCAAGCTGCCTGTGGGGAGCTAACATTAATAGCCAGTACCAGCTCAACACCTGCTGTATAACAGACATTTTTCTTTCCTGCTAGGCACATCTCACTAAAATTTTAAGGCAAATATCTTTTATTTAATTGGGCTTTTTTTTTTAAACACAGTCTTGAAATATAGTCCAGGCTGGTCTTAAACTCCTGGCAATCCTCCTGCATTGGACTCCAAAGTGCTGAGATCACAGGCAAGAAGGGCCACGCCTGGTATGGATTCTGTTTTGCTAACAGATGGTTAACACTGGGGCATGGCCCACAGGCTGCTTAGACTCTTTGCCCAAGGTTGTACAGCAGGTCTTGCGCGAATGGACTGGGAGGTGCTTTACATGATCGTGTGACCGACCCAGACAACTGGAAGATGGACCTGCTCTTTTCTCAATGACATCCACTTAAAAAACAATTGTCAGATAGTAGGAAGTTGGCTTTAAGAATTCTTGCCCTTCAGCTGATCGTCTTTCTGGCCATAAGCAAGGAAGTCTGGCGGGTAGCCAGGGATTACCAGGAAAATTATTCATCTTATTACCTGGGTGATCTGATGCTCTGAAATGGGAGTGAAGGTAGAGCTAGTAATGGACAAGCCAGCACTCTCCTGGCACAGCTGGCCAATAGAGCGCATAACACTACAGGAGCAGGTTTTGGACTTGGCTATTTTAACTCAGATCCCCTCCAGATATGCAGCCACCCGAAAGGACAGTGATTCGTAAAGAGAAATCCCAATGGCTTTAACGCTTGAGGGTCTGCTAGCTGCCAAGGGTGCGAGTACTGGGGCTTATTGCCCCAGCTTACTGAGGACTTAATACAAAGGACATGAAGCCCAGGCTCAAACTAGACTTTCTACACTAATATCCTGTACTTTGATCCTGACATATCAAGTGATTACAAAGTTAGAAAAAAGTCACAAATTACATTCAAATATGGCATCCCTAAAAACCATTTTACTGTTTCTTTTTTTTTTTAGTTTTGGGGACTAAATGTGGGGCCTTGGGCATGAGAGATACGTACCTCACCACTGAACTACATAACCTATCCCCATTTAATGTATTTTTATGTGCATCTTCCTTCTGAGTCATTTCTAGTTAAAAAGGCTAGAATCAAGCAGGTTATCAACCCCACTGGCCTTCTGTCCCATCTTAGGGATGAGACACAGAGGGAACTCAAATCCCTAGCATCCTAGATAGGATGACGTGTTAAATAACTAGCAACCAGGATTTCTGTTCATGGCAGCTAATATGTAAACAGCAGTTAATACTGAACACGCATTCGGTGTGTGGCACTGGGATTTATAAACAAGAATGTTCCCACAGAGTCATCTCCATTTTATAGGTAAGGAACTGAGGCACAAGAAGGTGATGTGTTCAAAGCTGCAGGACTAAAACGTAGCCAAGTGCTGTCTACCTGCTACACTCTCTGACATTCATGTCTTGCTGCCTCTTAGATGGGCTAGAAATCCATCCATCGCTTTATGAACGCAGCATCCCACCTGTGATGCCTGGGTGGAAGGGAGCCAATGACTTCCGCCGGTTTACTTCTTTCATGCTTGCTCGTCTCCAGGACTGCCTTCTGTCTTGAGGACGGATAGACTGTTCTTGAGGGGACAAATGAAAGGACCTCAACTGAGATCCCTCCTGGTGGTCGGCACCACAACTTTCCCCCTCTCCAGGGTTCGAGCCAAGGTGGTTTTTTTCCTCTGAAACGCCTTGCGTCATCATTTCCTGGTAGGCAGAGGATTGAGGCAATGCTTCCAAAGGCTTGAGACTTGGCTGCAATGGACGATCCTGAGTCTCGGACATCGTGGGTTCCTGGTCTAGCATTTGTTATAGAAAAGTCAAAATATAAAATCAAAGCTACCTCAGATACAAACCTCAGTAAGTATCCAAGCCAAGGGTGACAACAGAAAATGCACACGCCCACTTTTTAACTGCAGCAACTTTAATATATAAGATGGTATACAGTTGAAGGACCAGCTTCCTAGGAGCCTAGGCAGAAGGGAAGGAGGACGGAGGGAAACCTATTTCCCTGGTGATGGAAACCTAGAGAAGGCCTTTTTGTAAACCCACACACGTGTGATTCCAAAGGCACCAGGAGCCAAGGAGGATTCTGGGATAGTTCAGGAGCCTGATTCCCAAAGCAAGAGGCATTGAATTTCACTGTAAAACTCACCTTCTGATCTGGTCACTGACGTCATCCTGGATGAAGGAGGAAAACAGGAAAATGAGGAGATCCGTTCGAGCTCCAGTCTCACAGGGGCCTCACTATCCCATAATAGGTCTCATGCTTCAGGTGCCCTCACTTGCCTCCTCCGAGATTCTCAGCAGCAAGATTACTATCACTGACTGCTGTCTTCAAGAACTCGGTCTACAGAACCTATCTTAGCTCCTCACTTTGTGAGGCACTAGCCCCCAGTTCCGTGGAAGGTCTTAGGATCTTTGTTTTCCAAACGAGAAAACAAACAAACAAACCCCGCATCACTTCTTACTCTCTCCAGATTTTGCCATGGCTGGAAATCCTACTTTTTAATCTCTGCCCACATCTGTCCTTCTACCCATAAAACAGAGTCATCCTCCTCCCTAACTCTGCTTAAATACGCAGTCACTTCTCTTTGGCAGATTTGGAGGCCACACATCTTTCCTCTATAGAACTGGTTGGAGATCGCACCACATCCCCATTTCCAGCACCTGTCACAGAAAACAGACAGAGAGGCAAGGTCGAGTATCCATCCCGCCACCTTGCATCTAAGTCTCCCTCCCAAAAGACCGCTGAATGTGGAGGACGCTTGGTAAAAGCGAATGGAGGCTGAGGGACCATACTGAAAGGACAAAGACTCTAAAGATCTAAATCACCACAATCCTCGTGGGTGATCACACAGACTCCAGCTTGGATAACAGACATTGAAGCGCTTCTGAGGCTGTACACGTGACAGCCTTCTGACGTCATTATCCCAATCAACAACAGGTCCCACAACTCTGAGTAAGGGACTCTTTCGGGAGACCCAGGTTCCCGGGGCACAGCAGTGTAACCCCGGCTGCCACCCCAGCCCTCCGACCTGTCCCAGGCCACTATCTGGAGTCAAGGACGCCAGCAGTGCCCGGGAGCGAGGAGTGGCCTTCTTTCAGGCGTCCTGTCAGGAGAAAGTCTCTGAGCCCCCGGGGCCCTGCGGCTGGGAGCGGCCGGTGGGCCGGGCAGAGGCGGGTCAGGGGAGAACCACATCCGGGTCCCGAACCCCAGCGTGACGCCGGTCTAGCCCAGCTCCCCTCCCCGCGTTCCTGAACCAGTAAGCCCAAGGTCACCTCTGCAAACTCGGCGTCGCCGCAGAAGGTCCTCTCCCGCGTCAGTCCGGTTCGGGGTTCCCCGCTGCCTCCGCTACTTACGAAACTCCCGCCGAACAACTGCGCGTGCGCAGCCTCCGCCTTCCGCGCTGGCTCGCGCAACCCGTGCCTCCGGCGGAGCGCCTGCGTACTCCGGGATTTAACGTTCTGGCCCAAGCGCACCTTGTCCTACCGTTTTCACCCAGCTACAGATCAAGCACATCTGCAGCTACGTCCAGGCCTGGGGATTGACCTCTCCAAAACACCAGTTTGCTGACTTTTCCCGCCGTACATCCTACCTATGGGTGTGGTGCTGTTCCAGGCCATGGCTTCCCCTCTATCTCTTTGATTCCAAAAGTCTGGACAGTGACTTTCTCCAGGGAGAACTGGAGCTCTGAGCTCAGTCTGTACCCTGCCTATCTTCCTGCTCCATGGGCCCCTCCCATGGGCCCTTAAGTACCTAGCAAAGTTCAAGCACACCCCCTGCCAGCGTTAACAGCCAACCCTACTGCCACAACCCCGTGCCAATTCTTGCCTCTGTTCCTTTGTTCGAGCATGCTTTTTGCCTGGAAAGCCTTTCCTTTCTCCTTCCACCCTTCTATGTTGACGCTAGATGTTCAGTGCTCATGTCTGTTCCACTGTCCCGTGCCTGGGAGGGTCTTCTTCAGGACAAGGTATAGAGGCATCAGAATGCCCCCCATGCATCAATGAAGTGAATCCTTTCAGATCTGAACCTTGTGAACTGAGAGTAGTACGAAAGATTCCAAAGGTCCAGTTGTGGTGGTGCATGCCTTTAATCCCAGTACTGGGAAGACAGAGGCAGGAGGATCTCTGTGTCTTTGAGGCCAGCCTAGTACCCGGGCCAGCCAAGGATACATAGTGAGACCCTGTCTCAAACAAACAAACAAAAAACAAACAAAAAAAACAAAGAAGCAAAAGATGGGTCTGGCAGTGGTGGTGCACTCCTTTAATCCCAGCACTTGGGAGGCAGAGGCAGGTGGATTTCTGAGTTCGAGGCCAACCTGGTCTACAGAGTGAGTTCCAGGATAGCCAGGGCTATACAGAGAAACCCTGTCTCAAAAAACCAAAAAAAAAAAAAAAAAAAAAAAAAAAAGCAGAAGATGGCTAGCTGAACCATAATTTTGATAATTTTGACCATTTTGAAGTAATTGTGGTCCCTTGGAAGTTTTTTGGTAAGAGGTAGAAATGTGTATTCCAGAAGTTTCTACTCTGCCATTCTGGTCTAATAGTTTCAACAGCTATCTGGAAGAGGTGTGTTCTTATTCCTGAATATCACTTCCTGGAGCACCTCATGTGTTGATGTCCCCAAAACAGAACTTAATATTCCCGGCCAGAGCTGGCCATGTTGGGACACACTGAGATCACTGCCTCGTGGAATCCAGTCCCAGTAAACATCCTTGCTCGGAAGTCTTCCGTGGCTCCCTTCTGTTAATAAGATGCATACAGATTCTTGCCCTGTTCCACATCAAAGTTTCATTTCTTAACTTCATTTCCCCACCCCCTTTCTGGTTACTTTAAAGCAGGTTCTCATGTACCCCAGGCTGGCCTCAGTATATAGCCAAAGATGACACTGTAACTTCTGACCCTCCTGTCTTTCCCTCCCAAGTATTGCCACCATGCCTGGTTTTGCCTCTTTCTCCCAGGCTTTCTCTCTCTGAGCCTCTCCTCTGTTTCCTGCCTACAATCCACTACCATCCCCTTTGTCTGCTCAACATTCCAACCCTGGGTGTGCTCCCCTGGGGCTCCCAACTTCCATAATTGATGCTAAACATCTTATTTTCCAGGCCCATTTATTATATCCTCCATGGCTGGCACAGGTCTGGCTGTTGTTAGCCATCCCTCTCCTCCCCCAAACCCTCAAGGAGATCTATAAAAGTTAAGCATTGGGTCTTAGGCTGTCCAAATATCCAGAAATGAGCTAAAACTGGACCATAGGAGAATTTCTGGCAGTTAAATAAAAAACAGCATTCCTCCGAGACTGGTAAGACTGGTTCCCATCTGTCAACGGGACTTATGGCTACCTATGGTGCTCACCAGTTAGCCAAGCCCATGCTGCTCTCAGGGCCCCATCACTATCAAAAGTACCTATTGCTGGGCTTGGTGGCACACGCCTTTAATCCCAGCACTTGGGAGGCAGAGGCAGGTGAATATCTGAGTTCAAGGCCAGCCTGGTCTACAGAATGAGTTCCAGGACAGCCAGGGCTATACAGAGAAACCCTGTCTCAGAAAAAAAAAAGTACCTATTTCACTGGCTAGCCCTTCTCACCTCCTCCTCCATCCTAAGCTCCCTCCGGCTCCTGGGCTTCCTACCCCCCCCCCATGAGTCTTCTCTCTCACTCCTCCCCCCTCCTCTATCCCATCTCTTTCTATACTGCTATCCCCACTGTTCTCTCCCACTTCTGAAGCCCTGGCCATGTGCAGTCTACTTCTTTCTCTGCTCTGGACTATTCCAGAGGCCTCTGGCTGTCCAGTCTTATATTCACAATAAAAACCTTAACCATATTATGGAGTGGTGGCATTGGCACCTTCTTTACTGTATCCCTCATGTAGACCAGGCTGGCCTCGAACTCAGAAATCCGCCTGCCTCTGCCTCCTGAGTGCTGGGATTAAAGGTGTGCACCACCATGCCCAGCTTTTTTTTTTTTTTTTTTTTTTTTTTTTCAAGACAGGGTTTCTCTGCATAGCCCTGGCTGTCCTGGAACTCACTCTGGAGACCAGGCTGGTCTTGAACTCAGAAATCCACCTGCCTCTGCCTCCCAAGTGCTGGGATTAAAGGTGTGCGCCACCGCTGCCCAGAGGAATGAGTTTCTTACTTGATAGTCAACAGTGACTTGCAGGTTTGTGAATTAGTTATTTTGTAAAGGAATTTTCAAGCTCTGGTTAGAAACACAAATAACTTAGGCTGTCTGGGCCTAAAGCTCTCTGCTAAACAGCTTGCCTTGCAACATGCAGGAAACAGACCCTGGGTTCCATCCCCTAATACACAAAGGTGCAAATACAGCCTAATTGGTTTCTGACTGCATGCCTCCAGAAACACTCAAGTACAACTGTCCAGCTCCCAAATCCTCAGTCCACAACCCTGGTAGGATAGGATACATTTAGGGTGTTAACTCCACACTGTAATGCCTAAAAGTATCTTTTCCCCATAGCAGATTATTTTAAGTCTGTTATGGGAAAACCTGGTTCTATTTTTCTCCTTTTTGAATGTGGTGCATTTGTTCCTCAGCAGTGGTGACACACTTCCTGAGAGACACTGAGTTACCAGCCAGGAGCCACCAGAAACTCCAACCCCCAACCCCACTGTGGTTGCCCCATCTGGGTGATTCCAAACTAGCCAGCTGGCTCCAGTTTTCCCCTCCTTCTGAGAAACTGCAGGTGGAATGGTGTCAGCTTTCAAATGGGCTGGGAAGATCAGAGAGCAGGCAACTGTTTATATGACATACTTTATTTCCAATCTACAACCATTAAAAACACTTTGTAAGTTTACACTGTACAGTTCTCATGTCTAAAATAAGACACAGGGCAAGGATAGCTGGTGGACCAGATGCTGTCCTACCACCCAATATGTCCTGGGAAGGAGCCTTTAAAGAAAGAAAGGCAGGGGGCGAGGTGACAGAAGGGAGAGGAGAAGGACAGAACAGTGGAAGGGATAGGTGGACAGTTGGCCCAAGGATGCCCTTGGTCCCTTCCCTCCTGAGTGGTCCGGCAGGGCCCACGACTGCAGGACCCTCACCAGGAAACCAGGCTGAGCAGGAGGGGCGTCACAGTATTGGCCAGGGTGAGGCGGGGAGCCAGGATGGAGAGGAGAGGCAGTCTCTAGCTCTTCCCTAGGCGCTGGGGGTTGGAACTGATTTTTGGCACTGTCTTCATGGTCTCCCTGGAATCAGGAGGACGAGGAGGTGTGGCATGGGAGGGTGAGGTGAGCAGGCACCGAATTTTGTTCTTGCAGTCTTAGGTTTCTTTCCCTTGGCAGAGGCCCTCTGGTCCTTCTGGCCTCCTGCCTCCAGGGACTCTCCCCCTTGCCTACTGTGACCACCGATTACTCGGGGAGGGTGAGCTGGGCTGAGATGGAGCCAGAGAGATAACAGGAAACCTGCAAGACCATTGCCCCCACTCCAGCTTCCAGAAAGAGGAAATGCCACAGTGCTGTTCTGTGTGGGGCCAGACGCCCTGAATCTAGGAGTCCCGCTGACTGGTTGTTTTCCATTGTTCCTGCCCAAGTTGCACTGAAAGCTCACCTGGGCCCACAACCCTGTTGCTGTTGGCAAACTTGTCTAGTCAGAATGACTAGAGGCTCTTTCATGCCCCAGACATCTGGGTCTGCTGCAGTGGGGCCAACAATCTGCACTTCTGCCAATTTCCCTGGTGATGCTTCTACTATGGGGACAGAGTTGCCATTGGTGCCCCAGCTGCCTTGATCACATTGGCAAGGCCTAACTGAAGAGGCACCAAAAGGTCTGGATAGATGCTAGGAATGATGTGGTGGGTGAGCCCCCTGTGTGAAGAAGTAAACTAAGGCACAGAGATCAATAGTTGAGCCAAGAACAAGGGTTGCCAAGGCCCAGTGGATCCAGAGGCTGTAGAGCCCAAAACAGAAAGGATATCTGAGGCCCATAGGTCATAGAGCTCCTAAGAGGACCATAAAACTGGGAGGCTCAAACTTGGGATAGGTCTCCAGACTGCCAGCTGAGGTCTCTCGTTATATAAGTGGCACAGGTGGCTTTGCATGTGTCGAGATAAGGACTCAACTGCCTCAGTCCTTCCAGGATACTTGAAGGAAACCAAAGCCTCTCCCATTAGGGTCCAGGGAGCTAGTGAAGGCCATGTCAATGGGGTAGGCAGAGAGAAGAGGAGGGTCCCGGGACGGTGAAGAAGGAAAGTGGTCAGGTGGAGCAGGGACTGTGGCCCAGGATCATGTCCTTGGTCCCCTTTCGTGGATCTGTGGACTCTGCAAACTGCAGATGCCGCTGGTTCAGGGTAGTAGGTTCTGCCAAGATGAGCTGATCAGCAGGGGAGAACTGATGGGATGGAGACAGAGGCACAAAACCAAAGAAGAGAGCTTTCAAGCTTCCCCTGCTTTATAGCAAAGCCACCGGAAGTAGGCTGGGCAGAGAAGATCCAAAGGTGAAGAGCAAGTCCCTGTCCACTCCACATCCTCCCAGGGGAAGGTGATGCTACGGGGAGACTGAGGACAGGGAAGGCAGGAGGCAGAGAGTGAGATGAATCTGATGAGGAGGACTGGAGGAGATGGAATAGCATGATCCATAGAAGCAGCGGACACCTCTAGTGAGAGAAAATACAAAATAAACACAGGACAGGATAATTCCAGATCTGAGAGCAGACCTTGGAATCGGGAGACAGACTGCACATGGCACTTCCGAGATGGGGCGGGCGGGTGAGTTTGTTGGGACAGGGAGGAGACTGCTAAGGTCACATACAAATCCAAAGGAGGAAACAGCACACCAGAGGACATAGGAAGCTGAGGACTAGTGCTATAGAGAGCCCAGGGCCCCAGAGGAGAAAGCCTGGCCCTAGGTTAGGGCCACTCCCTACGGTGGCAGAAACCAGGTAGGGTGTAATGACAGGAAGGAAACTATAGATAATGATAAAGGAGGACGGAAGGTGTGTGAGGTGGGAAATGAACTCCAACCTAGATGGGGATTCAGCCACACCCCTGAGCATGCTTCATTCACTCTGTATAGAATCTTTGAAGAGTTAGGAGCTCTGGGTTGTGCTGGTAGCTACGCCTTTGTCATGCTCAGAGGCCTCGGGCAAGCCGCATCCTTCTCCACATGTATATCATAAAGGGGTGAGGCAAAATGATAAATACCGGGTTCTATCTCCATGAGTACCTAAATCAGGCCAGTGAAGAAGGGAGAAAGCAGACCACCAGAGGTCATCGGCCTGGGGCAGGATGGGAGTTACTGTGTAGGGGTTAGTTAGTAATTATTATGGGGGTGTGGTATTTCAGTTTGGGACCAATAAGAAGTTCTGGAGATAGCAGCAGTGGTGGTTAACAAAGCATTGAGAATGTACTTCAAGGACATCTAAGGCCAGCAGCGATGGCAAATGCCAAAGGCGATAGAGGCAGAAAGGTAGTAGGAGATTCAAGTCCATCCGCGGTTACACAGTGAGTTGGAGGCCACCTGATGATACAAGAGACCCTGTCTCAAAGTAAATAGTTTTTAAAAAGCCTCTTAGGTGCTGAGGGTGTAACTCAGTGGTAAGATGCTTGCCTCACATGGACTAGGCTCTGAGTCTCATCCCTCGCATGTGCAAACGCATGCACATACACACACAGAAGGACTACAGTAGCATTTTAAAACGTGAGCAGGTTGGTGAGATTCTCCTCTGGCCCCCTTCTATTAAAGGCCAATGAGGGAAGGAGGTGCTTGGAGCCAGGGCAACTGAGGGGCTCAATGCTATAAAGAGCATGGTCAGATTCATTCGGATTTATATAGAATGCCAGCTTTTTTTTCAGACAAACAGGCATGATATATGTGGTCTTCTCCACAGCCACCACTTTATAGCTGGGGGAACTGAGACATAGACTAGCCACGTGATTGGGCCAAGGTCATTCAAAGTGGGGGCAGTTTAATATTTTGTAACTAGTCTTCTGGAAAACATGTCTTATCTTAGGCTAACCTGGTATTACACCAGTCAGATCCAGGGTCTGTAAAGAGATCTCCAGTTCCACATCAGTTTGTCTCTAGGAGTAATCATGATTTGCTGATAAAAGTGTTTCACTTCTGGCCGGGCGGTGGTGGCACACACCTTTAATCCCAGCACTTGAGAGGCAGAGGCAGGCGGATTTCTGTGTTCAAGGCTAGCCTGGTCTACAGAGTGAGTCCCATGTTTCACTTCTCGCCATGGCCTCTAGGAAACTGGAGAATGAAATTTAAGGCTGGGTATGGTAGCGCATGCCTGCAATTCCAGAACTTGAGAGGCAGAGGCAGGAAAATTACCACAGATTTAAGGTCTGCATGGCTATTTCCAGACCGGCCAGGGATACATAGCAAGATTATATCTAAAAACAAAAACAAGACAAACAAACAGCAGGGGGAGGAAGGGAGTATACTTTAAAGTATGTAATTAAGACATACCCTTAGTTCTTGTCCTCTGATTTCCCAGTTTTGTTTCCCAACAGTAGGGAGAGAACCCAGGGCCTTACACATGTGAAACAAGCGTCGACCACTGAGCTACCAACCACTTGCTAAAATCATTGAGCTAAGACCTTAGAAAATTGCCCAGGCTGATCTTGAACTCACTCCACAGCCCAAACATGCTTTGAACTCAATCCTCCTGTTTCTGCCTCCTCAGCAGCCAGGATTTAAGGCCTGTGCCACCAGCCTTTCTGGCTTTGTCGTTTTATGAAACGTATGACTAAGACGGAAGACTGTTTTGATGCCCTTTGAAAACCCTTGGAGTAATTTACCCAAAGCAGAGTTTGGCTGAGACACCCTCAGCCCCAGATCACAGCTCAGGGCTCAGGGCACTATGAACACTGACTCAGGATGCTAAAGTTAGGAATGGCTGGTACTGTGGATGTAAACACTGGTCACTGGTGCCTATGGATCTCCAGGGGGCTAAGCCCATAGGACCTCTGTCCAGAGGCTGTGGTAAGGCCTAGAAATCTTCATGATGAACTTGCTCTCAGAGGTTCAGGTGCAGTGGGTCCCTGGAACTACCCTCTGGTCCAGAATTGGAAGTCTGTCTCTGGGTTTGGCAGTGGCGAGTTTGGGATGCTTTGAATCTAGCCAGCGTCCCAGTGAGTTTGTATAGAAAGCAGGGAAGAATCCAGCTATACAGTTGATGACTTCCTGGTTCAGGCTCTAGGGCAAAAACTCTGTTTTCTCCTTTATAGAATGAGAGCACTAAACCCTATCCTGTCAAAACTGCCCCTCAAGAGTTGCCCTTGAGAGACTAAGGAGAGATGGGGAGATGGTGACGTGACCCCCTAAACAGTATAGTGCTCTAGGGAGGATGGTGGAAGGATGGTTGCTATTACAGTGAGGAGGGAGAGGGAGGCAGTGGAACTGGATCCATTTTGGGTAAGGGTAAGAGTCTGGGTTCTGTCCAGGTAAGGGACAAAGCTGAGTGACAGATGTATCCATCAAAGGTACAGAGCGAGAGCAGCACGGTGGTGCCTAGAAGGTCAAGTCTTTTGAGTACTCATTCTTGTCACCTGGAGGCCAGCTGGTAGATGAATATCCCTGGATAGGCCAAGAGACAGGGCCTGACTTGAGCACCTAGAGAACAAGATCTCTAGAGGCCAGCCTTGGTGGGAGGAAGGCTACAGGGTAAAGGGCGATAAATGCTGATGATGCCTTATTCAGTCAGGGGTCCCTAAAAGGCTCTGAGTCTCAATTCAAAACCAGTCACCAATGCCTCCTAGACAGTCTCATTTGGTTTAGCCCTGGGAAGAGGTGAGACATAGCTTAGTTTCAACCATGTAACTTAGCTCTCCCTCGTGCCTCCAGCCAATCTGTGTCAACCCTGTGAGCACAAGCCAGGCAATCTTTTAGAGGATGGGACCCTAAGGTTCCTTGGGACGTTGGTTCTGGGAGTAGGGTAGAAGCTGGAGGAGGAGGAAGAAGAGGATGAAGAGGAGAAGGAGGGAGAGGAAGAGGAAGAGGAGGAGAAAAACAGAGGTGAACAGAAAGAGCATAGATAGGAGGAGGGGTGGAGCTCCTTCCCATGACCCCAGGCCTCAAGGGGCGTGCCCCCATGTAAGCCAGGCAGTTTTCTGCTTTGGGAATGTTACCAAGACATAAAAGGCATTTGAAGAAACAAACAAACTTAGAAATTACATTTCAAAAGAGTAGAGAGATTTACAAACTGACCCTTCCACCCCACCCCCAAAGAAAACAGAACCAGTTACCAAGTAAAATGCTAAAGATCAAACCAAACCAATATTTACACGGAACATTTTCAACCCCACTGAGCCCTATGTCCAGAGGCTTCCATAGGGACAGTGACAAGTGGCCTTGCACAGTGGCAAGCAAGAATTAGAAACGGTGACTGAAAAACAAGACCTGGAGCTTGCAACACCTGTTGGGGGCCACAGGAGCCAGGTGCTGAGACAGTGGAAATGCACAACCCATACAGAGACGATGGTAAGGCTGAACGGCCCCTAAGCCCTGAAGTTCAGGGCTGTAGGGACTTTTCTCAAAGCCTCCCAAGCTCTCAGTAGCTCTGGGAGGTGGCAGAAGGCCTCTGGTGGCTTGTGGCCTGGTGTGGTCCCCTCAGCTAGAAATAACCTTAGAGGGGCCTCTGACCTCTTAGAGGAGAGCATTTGCATCCTGGAGGGACCTGGTCCTCGGTCCAATGGCCTGCTGACTATGCCCACGCAAGTTACTGGACACGAGTCAACAGCTGCTAGAAAGCACTGACCCTGATATACTGCCCATAGGAAATGGGGTCGAGGGGCTTTGGGTAACTGGCCCAGGTGTTTCTAAAAAGATAGCCTGGGTACAGGTAGGTGGGAGTGTAGAGGCATCTCCCTAGTTCTGGAGCAAACCAGCTATGCAGCTAGCTGGCTCTCTGCCTTTCCAAGGGGACCTCTGCACAAAAGCCAATCCATCCCTGGATGAGTCCGGGTCCCCAGCCAGGAACAGGAGGGTGGCACGTCACATGTGTACAACTGTAATTGGTTCCTTGGCACCAAGGGGAGGCAATGTGAGCCCTCCCCATACTGCAGTTGAGTTATACTGGTGTGGTTCAGGCGACTCCTAGGGGTGTAGGAAGGACAGGCAGTCGAGTTTGGGCATGAGGAGCCACGAGTGGCTATAAGGCTAAGAGAAGCGCTGGTGAACAGGCTGGCAGGCTGGTAGACACTCTCAGATCCGTGTGCAAAGCTGCAATCGACAACATTCTACAAGTCCATCCTGTTTTCCTGCGAGTTCTTACTTCGGGAATGTGGAAGGAACAGAGCCGCAGTCATCTGTGTTTGACTCTCATGAGAAGAGGTGCTGGCGGGAAGGGAGGGATGGGAAGGATGGTGGAGGATGTCTGGGGAGTGATGACATCATTCGGGCCTGCAGTTTGTCTGAAGCACTTACAGTCTGGCCTGTAGAGGCCGGGCCACCTACCGGGTGACGAGGGAAATGTAGTGCTCTGAGACTAAATGGTACTGGAGGAACAAGGTGCAGAGCCCCAGCTCCGCTGAGGGCCCTTCTGACAAGACCAGGAGACCTGAGCCTGCTACTGAGCTGCCTCAGCCACACGGGGGACTCCATGCTGTCACAAGCCCCACACTGTCCCAGTGGCAAGGATACCTCTAATAAATTACCTTAGGGGCTCTGGGGGGGTGAGGGTGGGGTAAGTTAAATTATTAAAATAAAGTAAATCACCTTAAATATTTATAGTATGAAAAATTCAAATAAACAATCTAGGCAAATAAACAATGTAGTCCCTTGTCTTGGGCTATGTCTTGGCCTCTTGGCTCTCCCTCTGGTCTGACCTATCCAATAGTCTCTCCCAGGAAGTGTTTCTGCTGCTGCAGGTCTGTGACGCCGAACCCTGCTACCAAGAGGCCCTAGGGATCGAGACATGGCATTGAGGAATGTACCTCTTTGTCAGGTGCTGAGATAGATGCTACCATTTTTGTTCTCATGTACTACAAAAGTTGGGCCCTCATGTCCCCATGACAAGGGAGTCAGCTCTTCTGGCCTCCTACTCTGAACCCTACATACTCCTACCTGCCTCCCAGTTCTTGCTACATGTAGGCACAGACAGGGGTCTCCAGAGCTCCAGGATTCCAAGTGTACTTAGCCCTGAAATCTGCTCTATCATGTCCCCATTCCCTGCTCCAGGCAGGTCTAACAACCAGAGCAGCAGGGCTGAGAGGAGGGAGCAAGAAGTGACGGTCACACCCAGGCCCAACTCTTCTGAGAGCCTCAAGCCGGGCCCTGAGCAAAGTGGAATTCTCTGGGTGGCTTCTCCTCCACACGTGGTCAGAAGGGAGCACCTCTGCCAGTCTTGGTCCTGGAGCCTGGCCAGAAATGCCTCCTTTTCTGGATCCTTCTAAGAAGCGGTGTGGGTGGTACCAGGCCCCCTTTGGGATCCAGAGCTGACTTGCTGAGCTCTTCAGGTGCTTTTGAGGCCCAGTCCTGGTCACCCAGGTTTGGTCGTTCTCCTTGCTCACTGTCTTCCCCTGGAAATCAGAGGTCACTGCCCAGCAGTCAGCAAGACACCTTGCTTTACCTTAATGTGAAAGCTCTTCTGTGGCAGTGGCACAGCTGCCATTCCTCCTGGATGGACTGAGGCTGAGGACACGAGCCCTTGCCTCATCTCCAGGGTCTGGGCTGCTTGAGGTGGGTGCTTGGTTGCTCAGGGACTCACTGGGGAGCTGCCCTCTCCTCCCCGCCCCAGCCTGACTCTGAAGGGTGCAGCCTGCACTTGGAAGGAGAGTGCCGGATGGTGTTGCGGGATGGCCGGATGAAGCAGGAGGCAAGTGACTGGGCGCTACAGTCACATACGGCATCCTGGGGAGAGACAGAGAAGAGATCAGCAGCAGCCTGAAGCCTGGGCTACAGCCACCCAGGCACCAGAATTCAGCCATGTCTCATGCTGAGGCAGGAGCTGCAACTCTGCTCTAGACCATATTACTCCTATTAGGGCAACAATGGATCCACATTCTAATAAAGTCTGCAAGGCACAGAGAAGGCAGACGCTGTCCGAGGTTGAGATTCTCAACACTCTACGCAGACACGACCAGCTTGGCTTGTGTTTGGGAAGTTTGCCTGCACGCGTGTTTGTGCACCGCAAGTATGGAGTGCCCGTAGAGTTTGGAAGAAGGTGTCAGATGCCCTGGAAGTAGAGCTATAGACAGTTGTGAGCCATCATGTGGGTGCTGAGAATTGAACCCAGGTCCTCTGGAAAAGCAGCCAGTGCTCTTAACGGCTGAGCCATCTCCCCAGCTCCTGGGTCTTAGTCTTAAAGGCTCTATGGTGTTCTACTGAATGGAAATACGTATTTTCCAACACCCCCACCCCCACCCCATAGTGATGGAATTTAGGGGCTTGAGCAAGCCAGGCAGGTGCTCTACCACTGAGCTACATCCTTAGTTCCAATTTACTCTCTGTTTGCTTCTTTGTGTCAGGGTCACACTGTGTAGCTCCAGCTGGCCTTTGAATTCACGATGTAGTCCAGGCTGGCCTCAACCCGTGGTGCTTCAGTCTCAGCTATTCAAGTGCTGGGACTAAGGGCATGTGCTATCATATCCGGAGTACTGAGGATTCCAGATACACTTTTGATGTGTATTTAGGTACATTCATTCTTTTTCTTTATTATTTGTGAGTGGGTGGGTGGGGGGGTTGGTGTTTGTTTGTTCTTGAAACAAGGTTTCTCTGTGTAACCCTGGCTGTAGACCAGACTTGCCTCAAAGATCCACCTGCCTTTGCCTCCCACCTGCTGGGATTATTCATTTTTTAATTATCATAAGAACAAAGAGATGGTGAAAAGCCTTGCTGTAGAACCCAAACACTCTCTCAGCTCTGCCACTTGCTAGGCAAGTGACACTCTACGAAGAATCTTTCTCTCCTCTTCTCAACAATGAAAAATGTATTGTGTTTCTCAGTGTCGTGAGGATCCGATCAAACAGGGCATGTAAAGGATGTGACATGGTGCCCACTAAGCACCTAACATGTCTCAGTAACACACTCCTTTCTCCTTTCTATCTCTTTTGAAGTGTTGGGATTGAATTCAGGGCTTCCCTGTGCTACGCATGTGTTTTTACCATCAAACCACACTCTAGCCCTGAACTGCTGTTGCTTTCCTTCTAAAAAATAAAAAAGGACATATTTTTGGTGCATGCCTTTAATCCCAGCACTTGGGCACTTGGGAGGCAGAGGCAGGAGGATTTCTGAGTTCAAGGCCAGCCTGGTCAACAGAGTGAGTTCTAGGACAGCCAGGGCTCCACAGAGAAACTCTGTCTTGAAAAAAAACAAAAACAAAAGCCAAACCAAACAAAAAGGACATATTTAAATACACACACACACACACACACACACACACACACACACACACACACACACACACAGAAAGTTCAAGGCTAGCCTGGGCTACATGAAACTTTACAGAAGAGAAGCAAAACACAGAACAGCACAAAACAGAAGAATTTGAACTTTCTAGGCTAATCCCCCATTCTGAATGAAGGGTAAAGTCCACCCATACCTCACTGGGAAGGATCAAGGATCCATCTCCATCCCGAAGGATGCCATCCTTCCCCACCTGGGACAGCATGGTGGGTCTGACCTCTTCGCTACCACCTGCCTTGGCCGCCTTCTTGTTCAGGATCCTGGATACACCCTCGGGTTGATGGTAGCTGGCTGGCGAAAGGGGCTCTGGTTTCTTGCAGCTTTCCTCGCCTGCTGCAGTAGTGGGGCTCGGTGCCCGGCCACACACGTTCCGGAAGAACTCCTGAACAATGCCATACTTGGGAGGCTCAGGTTTGGTTCGGGCCTCAGACATGCCCAGTTTCCACACAGACTCGGTGCTCCCAGAGTGCTCCACCACACTAAAGAGGCTAGAAAGCCCATCATTGATGTTCCTCAGTACAGGGCTATCCCGTGTGGTGGTGGAGCGAGCCCAGGCGGAGCCATTTTGCTTGCCCTGGTGCAGGTTCCACAGGCTGCGGTCCTTGGTGCTATCCAGCTTGGACACCGATCGTCTCTGGAGCTTGGGTGAGCCGTACTTGGGCGAGCAACATGGCCGCTCAATGCGAGAATGGACCTTGTCCAGGGAGGAAGAGATCTGCTTGCTGCGCACAGACACAAGCGAGGAGCTGCGGGGTGACCAGCTCTTGCTGTGGAGGCTGCTGCGGGGTGGGTCGGTCTGAAGACCTACACTGACCGTCCGAATGGTCTGGGTGCCCACGGTGGCCACGCCTACCGTCTGGCTGGATGTGTTCTTTACCTTCCTCTCCAGAGAGCCGGAGCGCATGGCCTGCCGCACGCAGTTGGTGATCTCCTTCATGTCGTCACTCATGTTGCCCGACATCTCAAAGTCATGCAAGGCGGGGAAAGCAGGTCCGGAACCCGAGGTGCTGGCCCCGGATCCTCCATCCAGCCGCTGCCGGGAGAAATTGCAAAGCCACCGGCTGTAGGAGCTCTCGGCCAGCCCGTCAGCCTCGGCTGACTCCTTGGGCTTGGCGGTAGTGAAGAGGAAGCCTGGCTCAATGAGGATCTTGCCCTCCTTGTCATGGACCACAGGGACACCCAGGCGCCGGGCCACTGGCGGACTATAGTAGACTCGGATTCCCGTCTTGTCTGGAGCCGTGTAGCTGCGCTGCATCTGTCTCCCTGCAGGTTCCTGACAGGCCAAGCTACCAATGTGGCTACAGTCCCGGGTGGAAAGCCCCGCCTTCTCCTTGGCGTCTTTCTCAGGCTCCACTGGCTCAGTACTCACAAAGGCAAAAGCAGGGCCGTTGGGCAGCTTCTTGTTCCGGGCATCCCCGCCAGCAAGGTACGGGGAGCAGTCGAGCAAACTTTCAAACTCAGACATGGAGGAGACTGATTTGGTCCTGGGAAAAGTAAAGGAAGAAAATGGGGTTAGTGGGAAATAACAAAGTGGACATGCCGTGGGGACCAAGCCTGTCTTGCCTATCTCTTGTAGACATCTGGCTGCTGCCTCCTCAAACCCTCTTTACACGCTTAAGTAGCACAAATGCTAGGATCATGGTTGGCCTCTGGGCAGAGGAAGGCAGAAACAGCTCTTTCAATCCCCAGAACACAGCCCTTAGCACACAATGGTGGAATCTGGAGTTAAGTACCTGGCTTCCTCACACCTGTGCTGGGGGATCTCTGAGGGGTTCGGCCTCTGCTGGCTTCCAGGTTCCTCAGCAATCCTGAGTTCCAGCTACCCCATGACATCTTGATAGGATCCCAGCTGCCTCTCCCCCCCACCCCCCTCTTCCCACCCCCATGGATCATTTGAAATTCCTTTGATCCGCTGGCTGCCTTCATTCCCTATTTCACATCCAGGTTTGGTTTGCTACTGGAATCCTCTACCACACATGACTGGTCACTGCACGGCTCTGTGGGCATCTCCAATTCACCCACTAGAGAGAGGGAGGCACCCAAGGCCCCTGTGCTAGGAATGGCAGAGTTAGATCTACACCTGGCCTTCTGACTCCAGTGAGCCCCTCACTCTAGAATGTTCTGTTCTGTACTATTCCTCTCTTCTTTCATGAAGGGTCTTTTTAAAATTTTTTTATTTTTTGGTTTTTTTTCAAGACAGGGTTTCTCTGTGTAGCCCTGGCTGTCCTGGAACTCACTCTGTAGACCAGGCTGGCCTCGAACTCAGAAATCCGCCTGCCTCTGCCTCCTGAGTGCTGCGATTAAAGGTGTGCACTGCCACTGCCCAGGTCATGGAGGGTCTTAATGATGAGAATGCTATTCTTGCATATCCTCTTGGCCATAGCATAGTAGTAGGCCTAATAGACACTGCCTAATAATCCCCCAAATGGATATCTACCATGATTCAAATTCCAGGGAGAAAAAGAGAACCCTCAAAGGAGCCAAATGGCTTCTTTGTCAGCAAGTGCAGCTGAGGCTCCAGTTTTCCATACCCAGAATCAACATTAAACTGCAGCCTGCAATCCTTGTGACCCCAGGCTCTCCAGTTCCCGAGTGCCTGGGGTCCCAAGGGAGGGGGGAACATCTGGTGGTTCTCCCAACTCTCATGGGGGTGGGAGTGGACACACGGAGCAGGGGAGTAGAGAGAGTCAAAGCCAAAAGTCTATAGGGCATGGGCCAGAGCTGTGGGGTAGAGGACAGAATTGGGGGATGAGTGGCCAGCACCTCTTTAAGCCAGTTCCCCCGAGCTCAGCTTCAGAGACACCCTCCTTGTCATGGGTCTTCTCACTTCGTGCCTGTCAAAGGAAGAGACAAGAAGATCAGTTCTGGTGACCAGTGTGTGATGGGTGATGACATCAGACCCACGTGGGAACTGAGCCCAAGACTCCACACGTGAGTTGTCTCCTCTGGAGGGTAAGACGCCGTCAGTAGCAATCTAACTGTCTGGACCGTTACCTCTCACCCCCTTACAATGGCAATGGGAGCCAGGCTCAGATATCTGCAGTGCAAAGAGGGACCAGAGAAAGAGGGACCACTTGAGACAGAACTTTTTCCATGACAGCCACTGTACAGTTGATGGCCATGACAGTGATTGTGAGATTTTCCCACTCTGGGTCTAGAGACGCAGCCCTCGGGGCCCATGAGTAACCAGAAGCGCATCACTAGCCCTGTGAGCCCCTCAAAATCCTCTCTGCTTCAGTTCTCCAGAATAGGCTTTTGTAGCCCCATATCCTGAGTGGGGTGCCATTTCTTCACGCCATCATGAGGAGGGACGACATGAGGGACCTGTATGTACCCTTTGTTCCTCAGCTCTGTGTTCTATTAACAGTCCCCCTGACCTTATGTGTGAATTCCTCCAGTGTCACCCCACCGACCCACTCAGGATGAGGCCAGGGCAATGAGGAAATGGGGCCCGGAGATGGAGAGTGACTCACCCAAGACCACACAGCTACTTAGAAGGCCTGCTTTCTGTTGAGGTATGACTGAACTGGCCTGGGGTTTCTTCCACAGCAGAGAACCCTTCCCAAGTCCACATTCATGGACAGCAGTCATGGGGTAGTGACTCTGGGGCTCGGGAGCCCAGGGTGTAGTGAGGGTGTGGCTTCTGGGACAGAGTTAGCATCCCTCTGTTACATTTCTCACAAGCAAGGAATTTTCTGGTACAGTCCGGGCCAATAGGATGTGGGTAGCAGGGATGCTCTCACCTCTTTCCAGCTGTTGTCTTGCTTCTCCATGTCTGAGTGCTTCAGGACCCAGGGCTCGGCAGCCTTCTGCAACTGAGAAAGAGAAAAGTGTGTATGCTGGCGGGCAGGGTTACTCTGAGCAGGGCCACTCCCCAGTCTCAATTCTATAAGCCACATGACCCACCCACAACATATGTCCGGCATTGGCTTCTCAATAGATAGTACCTCTGAGCCCCGCACAAGGTGGATTTGGAAACCAGTAATACAAACAGCTACTGGCAGGCATCTTGCTGACCTGGCTGATAGAGTTAACAGGAGCTGTTGCTACATTACTCTGCACGGCAGTTCACAGAACAGCTAGGGCGGCAGACAAGCAGTAGCTATTTCACTCGGGGACCATGCTGCGAACCTGCTGAGTCCTGAGGTGTTCCCTGGAGTACCACAATTCCAGGGGGCCCATTTGCATGTGCTCATCAGCTCAATTAGTCCTCATAGCAGACATAGGAGCCAGTACAACTGAGATTATTTCCAAGTAGCAGGTGAGAGGATAAAGTCAACAGAAGGAGGGCCCAGATGTGGAGCAGTTCAGACAGCAGCTGAGATGACGGGCGCCGCATCACCACTTCGCTCCCACAGGGGACGACTCGCCCTAGTTCCCCACCCCCCGCCCCCCCAGCTTCCCCAGTGTTAGTAAGGCTCCCCCCACCCCAAACCCTTTCAGTTCTGAAAAAGCAAGTAGGCTTTGCCTTCCATTTCCCAGAGGTGCAATGAAGTCCTAAGCAACACCAGGACAGGCTGGCTACCTGTTTGCACCTGAACCCCCATCTCAAGCTCTGCTTACTTGGAACCCAATGTAAGACAAACAGAATGGGGGTGGGAGGGCAGCAACAAAAGTCATCTCAGCATGAATGAACAGCAATCACAGATGAAGATGTAAGCCAAGGCCCAGTGGGGGGAGGGGGGGGACCTAGGAGCAACGCACCATTCTTGTGGCTAGCTCTTTTATTCCCTTGGCTGTCCTGAGAGATAAGAAGATTGAACAGCCATCCTCCTTGTGTAGAGGAAGCCCAGAGATCAGAGGGGATTTGATTAGCGCTAGGAGCCCCTTTGTGGTAGTTTGAATAAAAATGAGACCCATAGGGGCTGGCGAGATGGCTCAGTGGTTAAGAGCACGGACTGCTCTTCCAAAAGTCCCGAGTTCAAATCCCAGCAACCACATGGTAGCTCACAACCATCCATAATGAAATCTGATGCCCTCTTCTGGAGTGTCTGAAGACAGCTACAGTGTACTTATACTTACATATAATAAATTAAAAAAAAAAAAAGAAAGACAAATATTTAAAAAAAAAAAAATGAGACCCATAGGCTTATAGGGAGTGGCACTATTAGGAGGCGTGGCCTCATTGGAGGAAGTGTGTCACTGGGGGGCGGGGCATTTGAACTTTCAAATGCTCAAGCCAGGCCCATTGTCACTCTCTCTTCGTGCTGCCTTTGGATCTGGATGTAGAACTCTCAGCCACCTCACCAGCACCAAGTCTGCCTGCAGGCCACCAAGCTGCTCAACATGACGAAAAGGGAGGAAACCTCTGGAACAGCCAACCAGCCCCGATTAAATGTTTCCTTTTAAGAGCTGCGATGGTCAAGGTGACTCTTCGTGGGGAAGAACACTGACTAAAGATACTCTTCCTATCTGTTGCTCTGCTGGTTGCTTGACCAAGCTGGTTTCATCTAGAGCACAGCTTATACAGATGTTGGGGCTGACCTCTGTCATCCTAGCTCAGGAGAACTGAGCATGCCAGGCTAGTCTGGGCCAAATATTGAGATATGTAGTCTCAAAACAAACAAACAAAGAAAGAAAGGACAGGGGGAAGGGAAAAAGGAGGAAGAAAATAAGAAATACAGGATGCAGCTTGGGCTTGAATGCAGGGAAACAAATCAGCATCAAAAGGTTGCAGGAGCCGAGCTAGGAAGTCAGCAAATTCCATAGGTGGGCGCTGCTGGGAAATTAAGCACAAGAGCGAGCACCCACGAGCTGGCAGGTCCCAGCGGTGTGCTCACACCTCATTCAGCAGGGCATTGATTTGGTTAATGATTTCCAAATCATTAAAAAATGATATTAAAAGTTGGGCAGTGGTGGTGCATGCCTACAATCCCAGCATTTGGGAGGCAGAGGCAGGAGGATCTCTGTGAGTTTGAAGTCAGCCCGGTCTACACACAGCAAATTCCAGGACACTTAGAGCTACACAGAGAAACCTTGTCTCAAAAAAAAAAAAACCAAAAAAAAAAAAAAAAGAATCTATCAGATGTTAGGGCTACAGAGATGGCTCAGCAGTTAAAAGCACTTGTTTCCAGAGGACTCAGGCTCAGTTCCCAGGACCCACACGGCAGCTCACAACCATCTATAACTGAGAAATCTGACACTAGCCAGAGAATATGAACAGGAATATGGTGTGTGTACATGTAAGTAAGCAAGCAAAACACGCATCTACATAAAAACAAGTAAATCTTTAAAAAAAAAAAATCCAACAGATGTGAGGAGCTGGCATGTTTCTGTCCTGTCATTAACAGGACATTTTGGCTCGTTCTTCTCTTCTGGGAAGTGGCCTTACAGGACTGAGAGGGTTTAAAATGGCGGGCTGACAAGACAAAGATGGTGGCTCTCAGGGGGATTAGGTGAGTCCAAAGACTGGAGAGTCATAAGAACTGGCAAGAAAGAAGCAAAGCGAGTCTGCGCACTGCACACAGACAGACAGACAGACACGAGAACAGTGGGGAAAGCCCCCTGAAGTTCTCTTTCTCTCACTCTCTATCCATGTGAGAGCCTGTGACTACAGCATTGTAAATACTGTTCACATATACACCTGTGCACAGGACAGTAGAGGGCTGCTTTCTGCTGGTGTGTTTGTTTGGTTTGGTTTTTTGAGACAAGGTTTCATGTAAACCAGGCTGGCTTCAAACTCACTAAGTAGCTGAGGGTGATGACCTTGAACCTCTAACCTTTCTGCCTTTACCTACCAAAAACTGACAGCCATGAGCTGCCACACATTGTTCCTGTGGTGCTGGGAATCCAGCCCAGGGCTTCATGCGTGCTAGGGCAGTGCTGTACCAACTGAGTGACGTCACCTGCTCCAAATCAAACATGGAGCCTGGACTCTGTCCACGCGGAATGAGTGGGAGTCAAACAGCAGTTAAACCGAGCAAGGCTCTCCTCGGAAGACAATGACTCAATTAGTGAAAACCAAACCAGACAGAGATCTCTCCACAGATGTATACCTGCAGAGCAAAGGGAGGGAGCCGGACGGAATAAGGATTTTGTAATACTTAGGTCTTGGTTTCCCATTCTGGTCTGAGGACTCTCGCTTTCCTATGGAAACCACTCTTGGCTCTTCCCTTTTGGGTCCTGGGTCTCGACAGGCCCCACCAATGGGCACAAGATCGACACCTGCTCAGTGAGAACTCGTGAGACAAGATCACTTCCTTATTGCAACTGCTAAGATGTAAGATGCGATCACCGAGGCTGCCATGTGGTGTGCTGGGAAGGGAAGGGCCCGACTCTGGCGGCTTCCCCTGTGCCCTGGGCTCCAGCTATCACTGCACCAGAGCCTCCTCACCTGACTGAGGCGGTTCTGCAGCTCCTTCACCTGCTGCTCCACCTGCTGCTTTTCTCCCTGCAGCCGCTCCACCAGCTGCAGCTTCTCCTGGCTCCAGTGGCGCTCGCTCAGCTGCAGCTGCCTCGTCAGCTCCATGACGGCGCTGTAGGACTCTGCCAGGAGGTGTTGCTGCTCCTCCCGCTCTCTCTGCAGTGCAGCCTTCCAGTCAGGCCCGGGCCTCTCACTGGCACCCTTCCCAGCCTTCAGCTCCATCTGCAGGAAGAAGCACCAGCTAGCTGGATAGTGGCAGGGGACACTGGCTCCAAACCCATACTGGGGAGGTCTTCAGGGACTCTCTGTGCTATGGACCCCTTTCTACATACAAGACTGACCCCGAACCCAATGTTCTCTTCCTAAGCCTCTGTAAGCAAAGCACCACTTCCTGTCCCTCACCGTGGCTCCAAGGGGCTAGATAAGCATTCCACATCCTGCTACAAAAGGGAGAGCCCCGGCTACTGATAACCAAACATTTATCAGTTCTTACCAGGAGCACCAGCTTCCACGGGTGGAAGACATTCTTTATTCCCCACTGCTACCCCTTGAAAGCTGGGCCTCACCTTGTCCCAGAGGCCCTGCACAGGGAGATGTACACACAGTCACATAATACGCTGGCGCAGGAATGGTCCAGCATATTTTTCTCAGCCTCGACCTCATCATGGGGAGGCAGGAAAGAAACATACAGCCTCAAGACTCACTGCCCATGGATCTAGAACGCTGATCCTTATGAGGCTGGTCCGAGAGCCAGAGCTCCTGGGACGGCTGGGCCTGGGGAGCAGTGAGGGGCAGCGGGGAACGCTGGAAGAAGATGGATACCCACAGGGTGAGGAAGAGCGCAGGGCTCAGGGAAACTCAAGGAGTCTCCACACACCAGGCGAGGGTGGAAATGCACCCATGGGAACAAGAAGGTCAGAAGCCTGGGGGGCAAGAGCAAGCCTGCTACTTAATACCTAGGAGAGAAACCTAACTCCTCTGGGCCTGCTTGGCCATCTGGCCAGCAGAGACCTTCAGCATGCCTGTCTCCCATGGCCACAGATGGCAAGGAAGGCACCCGGAAGCCAAGATGTGCTGGAGGCGGCCAGGGGCCCAGTCCAGAGAAGCAGAGACAGCATTTCTACCTTCCTATTTGTCAGATCAGAGTGGGGAAACAACTTGCCCCCAGGCACACAGCAGATGCCAGCCCCCTGGGGATGCTGGTGAGAGCGCTGTTAGTCAGGCTGGGTGGCTGTGAGGGGAGACCCAATTTGAGTATGAGGAACACATTAGAGCCAGGTAGCAGGGGCTGGGAGTCCTTAGGAAGAAAGAAGAAAACAAATGAGGGTGGCAGCCAGCAGAGCCCAGACAGGAGTGTGCAGCCTGTTACCAAGTACAGGTGTGAGGGCAGAGGACGCCCTCGTGAGTCAGGTCCTGAGCTTATGTGTACTCTTGAAATGGGTACAGTCACGTCACAGATACCTGGCGACCGTGGGACCCAGGGAGACATGGCAAAGCCATTTGTCCCACCAGGGTGAGACTCAGAGGGAAACGGCAAAGCCTTCCTCTGTGTGTGGGCGATGTTATTAGTGTATGAAGATGTCCGCCACAGCAGCCCCCTCCAACATTCGCAGCCTGGAGACAGCTCCCCTACAGAGCGCTCCTGCTCAGATTTGCTGAGCTTGTCCCCTGATACTGTGGTACACCATAATCCCCACCACCCGGGTTATCTGCATTAATGACCACCAACTTCATGGTAAATAGGCTGAGTTTCCAGAGCTCCATAGAGAGTCCAGATCGCCTGATCCCAGCTATCTGTGTATCCTTGTGTCTGTCTGTCTTTTCTTCACCCTCTCAACACCCTAGTCCGGTCTATTAGGAGCCATGCAGGATATGACGCGCAGGCTGGCGTGGAAGCGTTCTGTGAGTCCACAGTGCAGCCTACATTCCTGTCAATCTCTCTGGGGCACACGGTGAGGTGCAGGGGACCCTGTGCATCCTTAGCATCCTCCTCCGAGACCTGCCTGTCTAGAGCTGGGCCGGGAAAAAGGAAGGGACCGTCCCTAACAAGCAGGGAGGCTTACCTGCGAGGCGTGGCCCTTGAGCTCTGCACGCTCTGTCTCCCAGGTGGCCTTGGCCTTTGCGAACTGCTGCTGAAGTTCAGTCAGACCCCGACGCTCGTCCTGGAGCAGCCAGCACAGCTCCTTCAGGGTGACCTTCATGTCGGCCAGGGTCTTGATGCACTCATTAGGCTGCCGGCAGAGTAAGGCCTGGTCAGGAACTTTATGAAGGCAGAAAGGGCAGCCCTGGCATAGCAGACTCACCCAGGAGTCCAGCTGGGGCCCTACCAGCTCCAGAGAGCTCTCCTCAGGTCCTCTCACCAGTAAAATGGGGCTGAAGGCCTGTCCTAAATAGCTCAGCTGAGCAGCAAGTCTCATACACAATGAAGTCTATTCCAGGAGCAGCTACTCTGCCCAAACGCAGAGAAACAACCTCACCTAGGCTTAGCGGGCTCCAGGCTGCAGGTCTCTCCTCTCTGACTGATGTCCCTCAAATGGCGCCAGACTGGATCCCAAACCTCTTTCCTGGTGCCTTTCACACTGCTCGCCCTCACTCTAGCTCACTATAGAACCCTAGGGGGTGACTCCACCGCCCTCTCCAACCTGTGGCTTGATTTGACAGTTCTTACTTAAGGTCTCTCTTCGTATGTCCCTGGCCTGGTATATCCTCACCCTCCCACAATGTCCCACTGGCCAGCAGCACTCCAGCACATCTTGCCACACCTCAGCACATGCTGTCCTCTGGGTTCAATATGGCCTTTTTTCCCTATTCTGAATTGGACAAGCCCCTATTCATCCATGGAAACGCACGGACACGGGACCCCCATTCTCTAACACTGTTTCCTATAAAACAAACGGGCGAACTGCTTCCCTTACTTGTGACATTGGCCTTCTGTCACTACCCTGGCATGTCCCCCTAGCACTGAGAAACTGGTGGGCCAGAATCCAAGCAATAAGCATCCACAGACCCTGTGTCCTGTCAGGGCTGAGAAGATAGCAGGAAGCGCTCATTAATGAACGAGTTACACACAGTTAAGGTAGGACCCGAAGGGGTTAAACACACCGTGTTCTGGGTCCAGCTCTCCCCTGTGCAGGCCTTGTTATCCGAGTGCTGGGCGTTCATCTCCTCTTCCTCCATCAGCAGGTACAGTTCCTTCATGCTGTTCACCTGGTTTGAGAAACCACATTCAACAAACCGGGAGACCCCGGCGGCAAGCAGTCCAGATAGCATGTGACCTACTCCCAACCAGGTACTGTTAGGGACAAGAGGCAGAACTCAGGTGCCACGCTCCCATTCTTCCAGCCCCGCGCTAAGGCTATGCTCAGCCATACCTCCAGGAAGTCATCCTCTTCGCTGGGCAGAACCTTGCCCTGCCGCCAGCGCTTCAGGAACCACCGGAGCTTCATGAAGAGCAGCAGAAAGTTGTGCTTGAACTGCTGGGACTCCTGCACCAGGATGTTCTTCTCTTGGCTCCAGAACTTCTGCTCCAGTCGCCGCTGGAGGCTCAGACTCTGCAGCTCAAACTCCCGTCTCAGCAGCGCCCTCTGCTGGTCTTCCTTCAGCTGTCATTGACAGGGGTGAGCAAGGGAGGCCCCAGTTGATTGCAGAACCAGACAAGGGTAGAGGGGAACACTGATGGCAAGTGCCTACTGGGGACCCCCCGCCAGGGCTTCTACTACCAGCAGCCCATTGTATCCTGGGAAGAAGAACTCTCACAAGCAGCAGCAGTGGGCTGGAGAGAGCAGTCACTAAAGTGCCCTCTAGACAAGCACAAAGACCAGAGTTCACTCTCCAGAACCCACCTATGAAAGCTCAGCCGCCCAGCGTAGTCTCATAGGTGAGCCCAGGTGCCAGGGAGGGATCCCATCTCAAAACCCTGAGCAAACAGCCTGAGGAACGATCTCTGGACACCATACTCTGAGCACCCACAGAGCAGCAGGTGTTTCCCACGTGCTCACACTGGTGAGTGGGGACGGCAGAGAGAGGGTGGGTGCAGAGCAAGGCATGCTGGGTTAAAGAAGGCTGAGAAACAAGAAGCACCCCAGGGAGTAAGTAACACTGGTTCACAGCTAAGGGAGCCTGGGATGTACAGCTCTGAGCAAAGCACGACTGGACTGCTCTGTGCTCCTGTCTGCAGTCTGCCTGCCTCTTCAGTTCATCCTACCACGCACCACCAATCGGTAAAGTGAGGGTATCTTATAAGGGAGGAGTATGAGGCCTGCAGGCTATCATGTGTTCACGGTGGGTTCCACGGGCCGTCCAATGAGGTGCTTTTTAATTTTTACACTCTCTTACTGTTTTGTATGTGTATGGGTGGGCATGGCTGCCGTGGCATGTGTGTGCTGGTCAGAAGACTCAGGCAGGTTAGCTCTCTCTCCCTGTGTGGGTCCTGGGGATCAAACCCAAGTTGTGAGGCTTGGTGGCAAGTGTCTTTACCCATCTCACCAGCCTCAACATTAAGGTTTAAGAAATGTTATAGCCGGGTATGGTGGCATACACCTTTAATCCCAGCACTCAGGAGGCAGAGGCAGGGGGACTTCTGAGTTCGAGGCCAGCCTGGTCTACAAAGTGAGTTCCAGGACAGCCAGGGCTACACAGAGAAACCCTGTCTCGAAAGAAGAGAAAGAAAGAAAGAAAGAAAGAAAGAAAGAAAGAAAGAAAGAAAGAAAGAAAGAAAGGAAAAGAAAAGAAAAGAAAAGAAAAGAAAAGAAAAGAAAAGAAAAGAAAAGAAAAGAAAAGAAAAGAAAAGAAAAGAAAAGAAATGTTATTACAGGGGCTGGAGAGATGGCTCAGCGGTTAAAAGCACTGACTGCTCTTCCAGAGGTCCTGTGTTCAATTCCCAGCACCCACACGGTGGCTCACCACCATCTGTAATGAGATCTGATGCCCTCTTCTGGTGTGTCTGAAGACCGCTACAGTGTACTCATATATATAAAATAAAATGAATCTTTTTTTTTTAAAGAAAGAAATGCTATTATAGATCTGATCCACAGCCAGGTTTGATACGGGCACCATTTCACAGACAGGAAACTGAGGCCAAGAGATGAAACAAGAGCTGGAGAAATGGCTCAGTGGTTAAGAGTACTAGGACCCGGATTCAATTCCTAGCACCCACATTAGGCAGATCAAAGGAAACCTGACACTTCTGGTTTCTGCAGACACCTACACAGACATGCATCTATGCACATACACTTACACAAACATGCATATATATATATATATACACATACATACACACATACCTACACAGGCATGCACATTTACATACACATCTACATGTAATTAAAAGTAAAAATTCTTTAAAAAAAATTTTTTTAAAAAAAGACATGAAACAGAGACAGGCGTGGTGCTGTATGTCTTTAATCCCAGCACCCGGGAGACAGAAGCAGGAGGATTTCTGTGAGTTAAAATCAACCCAGTCAACATATCAAGTGGATAACCAGGGCTACACGGAGAAACCCTTTCTCAAACAAACACAACCAAGCAAGACCCAGAAATATTAAGCAGGCTCACCGTCACCCAGAAAACTATTACCATGTGATTGGCTCCAGCTCAGTGTAGCTGCTGACAACCACAAACTGGCAGAGCGCAGGGGTGGGGAAGCTTGGGTTTCCCCAGTGTTGTCCCCTTCTTTTTAGTAGTGTTTGATTTCTTCCTATGCTGGGAACAGAACCCAGAGCTTCTCACGCGCTGGTCAAGTGTTCTACCAAAGAGCTATCCCATGGCCCCTTTACCTTCCCTTCTGAGACAAGCTATAGTCAGTAAAAAAACAAAAAACACAAACCTGTGGTACAAACCCACCTGGACCATTTTCTGGTTGAAGCTGTCAGCCTCCTCCTTCCGGAGCTGCCGCTCCTGGGACAGCTGCTCTTGCAAGCCCCGGAGGCTGTCGTGGGCCTCGGCCAGGACCAGCTGAAGATCCTTGATCTGCAGGAGGGAGGTAGGGTGGAGGGGACAGACAAGGAGGAAGGAGAAGACACAGGCTGTGGTCAAAGAACAGAAGCAGTAAGGAGTCAACAGAAAACTGGATGGGAGTCACCTCTACGAGGCACAGCACTGTCCTTGCCTAGCGGGTCATCAGGACAATTACACAAAACAGTACGTGTCAAATCTTCCCAATATAATTTTAACATTTCTCTCTTGCAAACGTAGCTGCAGAAAAGAAAAATCCTGTGCAAACTCAATGTAAGTCACAACGTTGTTCATAGTCTCTTTAATTGATCAAATTAACTGATTAAATGTAATTGATTACTTATTTCTGATGTAGAGTCTCACAGGCTGGTGGCAAACTCCTGAGCTCAAGGTATCCCCCTACTTCAGCTCCCCCAGGTAGCTGGGGCTATAGGTGCTTGCCACTCCCAAGCTAGGGCACTGTCTATAATTACAAATTTAGACGCAGTTTAAAAGATAAATGAGGTTTCAGATGTGTTTAGTGGATCTGTATGTGTTAAGTTCCATCCAGATGTTCCGTCACAGATGCTGTCTTTGAGCGTTGTTACGTAACAGAACTACGGTGAACGTCGGTGTGGTTAACTACAGAATGATCTTGCTTTTCTTTGTTTCTTCATGTAATAATGCTGCCCAGAAGTTTAATTGTGATTATTTGTGGATTTCAGTAACTATGGAGTAAGATCATTTTAAAAAAGCTAACCAAATTCTCCATTTTCTGGGGGAAATTGTGTTTTAAAAGCATTTAGAGCTAAATGAAGTTAATTTGTTCTTGGGCTGTCAAGATGGCTCAGCAGATAAAGGTGCTTGCAGCCAAGCGTCAGGACCTGGGTTTGATCCCTGGGACCCACATGGTGGGAGGAGAGAACCAACTCCTATAAACTGTCCGCTGACTTATATACCATGTGCACATACCCACACACAAGATAGATAGATAGATAGATAGATAGATAGATAGATAGATAGATAGACAGACAGACAGACAGCAGACTAGTAGGGAACACAGATGTCTAGAGTCTTCTTATGATTCTAGATGTTACTTACAAAACAGGAAGTCATGAGCTTGAGGCCAGCGTGGGTTACATAGCAAGACCCTGCCCAAAGCACCAAAGGGGAGAGAAGTGTTCAGTTTGTCAAAAGCCATAGGCACCCATTCTCCTTCCTTTCTCCATCTCTGCCCTTCCCCGTGTGTGTGTATGTGCATGTATGTGCATGCATGTGTGGTGCATGTGTGTATCCATGTGTAATGCATTGTAGTGGCTATTCCTGGTTGTCAACTTGACTATATTTGGAATGAACTACAATCCAGAATTGGAAGGCTCACCAGTGACCCTTATCTGGAGGCTTGGAGATCCTTATCTAGATCTTGGTTTGAAGATCTTGAGCCATAGTGGCTATGGATTCCAGAAGATTGAATCTCGGAGTTTAAGGAACACACCTTTAATCTGGGCTACGCCTTTCATCTGGGATTAAAGGTGTGGTGGGACACACCTTTAATCTGGGCTACACCTTCTGCTGGAGACAATATAGGGACATTGGAAGAAGGGAGTCTAGCTCTTGCTCTTGCTCCTTCGCCTGCTTGCTGCGTGAGACTGAGTAACTGCTAGATCCTTGGACTTCCATTCACAGCTGCGACTGAACCATTGTTGGGAATTGGGCTGCCGACTGTAAGTCATCAATAAATTCCTTTACTATCTAGAGACTATCCATAAGTTCTGTGACTCTAGAGAACCCTGACTAATACATGCATGTATGTGTGCATATGTGTGCAGGCATGTATGAATGTGTATGCATGTGTGGTACATGGGTGTGTCCATGTGCAGTGCATGTGTGTGTACACACGTGTCTGCTTGTGTGTGCATGTGAGTCCATGTGTGTGCACTGGTGCTGGGTTACATAGCAAGACCCTGCCTTGTGTGGGCACAAGGCCTCACACGTGCTGAGCAAGTGCCTCATCACTGAGCTGCAGCCCCATCCATCACTACTTTGCTGTTATTCCCCAGTAACAACATTTTTTAGATGAGATGAAGTGGGCATGAAGCAGGCGGATCACCGGAACCTGTGAGTCTGAGGCCAGCCTGAGCAACACAGTAAGACTCCATCGCAAAAGACAAGTGTTAAGTATTTCTGGTAACAGGAATGTTGACTCTAACACGCTGCACAGGAACAGAAGAGTGGACATGGTCCCAGGCATAGCAGGTTCCTGCTGTGAAAAAAAATGTGGCCAATAATATAATTTGGCCGTCTCTGCAGTGATACGAGGCGTGTCTTGTACACCTGTTCTGTATTAAAAATCTCTGCAGATCTGGGCAAACTGTCATGTGCCTGTAATCCCAGCACTTGGAAGTTGTAGGCAGGAGGATGGTAAGTTTGAAGTAAGCATAATATAATTACTGAGACCCTGGCTCAACAAAGAAACAAAAAAAAAAAACCTCTTAAATAGAAGTCAGGCGCCTGCCCCTGCACATCGCTCTTGAACTGGGGGTTGGCGCTGTGCTTAGTCATAGCTAATCGGTAAGAATGAAGGAAACGGAGTCAAGGTGTAAATGAGCCAACACAAACAAACAAGCCTATTTTCTTCTCAGAAAACGAGATCTAAGCATCTCAGGTTGCTTCAACGTAGTCATCGTCCTCCTCTTCTTCCTCTTCTTCCTCCTCCTCCTCTTCTTCCTCTCTCCCTCCCCTTCTCTCTGTCTATCCATCTCCTGACTGGGGATCAAAGCTAAGGCTACACAGCACTACAGCTTAGCTCCTTGTCCAGACAGTGCTTTTCTTTTCTTTTTTCTTTTTAAAGATTTATTTATTATATGTAAGTACGCTGTAGCTGTCTTCAGACACCCCAGAAGAGGGCATCAGATCCCATTACAGATGGTTGTGAGCCACCATGTGGTTGCTGGGATTTGAACTCACGACCTTTGGAAGAGCAGTCGGTGCTCTTAACCACTGAGCCATCTCTCCAGCCCCAGACAACGCTCTTCCTCTTCCTCCTTCGCCATGGTTATGAGGACATCCAGACCACCTCACTAGGCAGTTGGACCCTTCAGTTCCAGGGAGTTTCCCAGGCTCAGGAGGACAGGGAACTTCTCAAAGATCAGAGAATCTTAGCAACTCTAGGGATTATAACTGTTGTGGTGGGAAAGCCGGGCCCATGGGAGTGGACATGTCGAAGGTCACACCACCAGACCAGCAGAGTGACTCAGCACTCAGGATCCCTGAGTCCATGTGACTTGTCACGGACACCGACCTCATCCTCAACCCGTGGAGGCCAGGCCAACAATCCTATGAGGCTCTGTACTTGTCTGTGGCAAACCTGACAATTTTCGAGAGTGAAATGACGTACCCGAGATCTCACAGCCAGCACCCAGAAAGTCACAGCATGAACTCAAACAGCCTAAATGGAGAGGCCATTGCTTCTCTGCTACATAAGTTAGTCATTTCAAGATGGCCTCCAGCTCAGCATTCAGGCTGCCTCAGCGTCCTGACACTGGGATTACAGTTTGATATCATGTCCCATATCCAGCTAAGCTTCCTCTAACTAAACCACGGGATTGATTCAAATTCCCTTTTCTCTTTCTCTCTCTCTCTCTCTCTCTCTCTCTCTCTCTCTCTCTCTCTCTCTCTCTTTCTTTCTTTCTTTCTTTTTTTGCCTTGGCTGTCAGAAGTTTAAATGCTTAAAACCTATACCATCCTCCTCCAAGGGCCACCCTGCCTGCTTTCAGGAGGCAATCGGCTTCCACCCAACAGCCTGCTTAGGCCTAGACCCACCTCAGAGGCATAAGAATCGTTATCTTCAGCTCGGTAGGGCCTGAAGTTCCGACTAGGGTCAGGCTTGGACTCCAAGTCCCCGGTACGGAAGGCCTCTCGGATCCTGGGCTCCCACTCAAGCAGGTCTCTGAAGTCAGGTGGCTAAAAGCAGAAGAGATCCATAGGGAGAGGCCCAAGGAGTGCAACAAAGGTCCCCACCAGGCCTCTGCCATATAATGGGCTTTGTCCACATGAGAGGGAGCCTGGGTGAATTGGCCTTCCCAGGGTGCGAGGCCACAACTCATTTGCTTATTGCATAACGAGCAGTGGGGCAAGTGGAAACATTAATTTTGTGAATGGCTCTTACGCAAAGCCCTCTGAAACAATTCTATCACCCTGTCGGTGACCCGTGTGGTCCCTGCTCACTCTTACTTCAGGAAGAGGGAGACTCAACACGGGCCTCCCCTTTCAAGAAGCGATCTGAAGCCACAGCAGCACAGCTGAAGCCACTACCCGCCCGGTCCCATGCAGTGCAGGGCCACACACAGCAATCTCCCGCCATTCTCTCAGGATGAAAACCACACCACTCCACGCTCTCTGCAGCCCAGCCTCACAACTCTGTCCTGTTCCTTCGACCTACCGTGTTCCTTCTCTCAATGATCTGAGCCCCTTCAAGATCTAGGACAAGTTCCTGGTTGATAAAAACCATTTCTCATGTCACATTCACAGGCTTGACAGATTGACTAATTAATTCCCCCTCGCTAGGCGGTGGGACCTTTCGAGTGGGGCTCCTATCCCTCCCTGGTTCTGCAGATCACCACCCATCCCGTGTTAAGCACGAAGGGTGGGGACCATCCACAAGGTATCCCAGCCTGCGGACAGGGAATGCAGGGTGTGAGGAAGCACACTGCCCAGCGACAGTAGCCATAACATGAAGCCCAGGCCCAGGAAAGGCTGTGTGGGAAGGATCAGAGGGGGCGCTCCCAGCACGCAGCCAGCCTCAAGCATCTGCGATGTGTAACTACAACGAAGGAACTGCAGCTCAATCCTATGCTTCGTTAATTTAATTTTTAAAATTTGTCTTGGGAGTTTTGGGTTGTTTCTGTTCTGTACTGGGGATAGAACCTGTGCCGCCAACTAAGGCTGATCCTTTACCATCGCGGCACATCCCCACATGGCTGCTGCACTGAACGTCACCAGTCAAGACGGTGTACAGAGACATCGGCAGGAAGTGGTAGGTAGGCACACGAGGTGTTCGTTTATTTTTATATTTGCGTCAAATGTTTACGTTTTGCTTTTGCACTAATGCATTTTAAATTTTTCAACAAGTGTCTTTTCCGTTTTAGTTTTTCTGGGTAGCCTGTCATGGGTATCAAGGCTAAGCTTCTCAAAAGTTGATCAAAAAGTTTAAAATATTTTTTTAAATTTAATATTATGGACTGGTGGTGGGCGGTGATGACACACACCTTTAATCCCAGCATTTGTGGGGGGTGGGGGGGGCAGAGGCAGGCAGATCTCTATATGAGTTCAGGGTTAGCTTGGCCTACAGAGTGAGTTCCAGGACAGCAGGACTACACAGTGAAACCCTGCCTCGAAAAAACCAAAAAGAAGTGGGATGTGGGGATCTGGCAAGCGAGCTGACCAGGTAAAGGTACTTGCTACCAAGCCTGAGCTGATCCCCAGGACCATCTGAGACTGACTCCTGTGACCACCACATGTGCACAACGGCTCCCCCTGAACCCCACCAAATACGTGTAATAATTTTAGTTACAAAAGAGATGGAAAAAGGAGGGGGCTACCCTAGAGAAATGGCTCAACAGTTAAGATACATTAATGCTCTTTAAAAGGACCCGAGTTCAGCTTCTAGCACCCTAATCAAGGAGCTCACAACCACCTTCAACTCTAGCTCTGGGGGCTCCAGCACTTTGCTCTGCCTTCTGTGGGTACACACACACACACACACACACACACACACACACACACCTGCACACACATATGCAAACTTTCTTTTTTTTTTTTTTTTTCTTTTTCTTTTTTTTCCCGTTTTTTAAGACAGGGTTTCTCTGTATAGCCCTGGCTGTCCTGGAACTCACTCTGTAGACCAGGCTGGCCTCGAACTCAGAAATCTGCCTGGTTCTGCCTCCCAAGTACTGGGATTAAAGGCGTGTGCCACCACGCCTGGCTCAAAAATGTTTTTAAAAAGAAGGGGCCAGGGATGTGGCTCAATGGTAGGGTTCTTGCCTTACATGTATGAGGTCCTGCGTTGTGTCCCCAGCACTGGAAGAGGAGAGGGAAAGGGAGAAAAACGGGAAGTCTAGCAAAAAGATGGGACCTCAGAATTAATCCCTATCCATAGTAAACGCATACCAGGCAGTTTGCTGAGTCGGCAGGCTTATTCCTAGTTAGGTGAGAATAAATAATTGTTTTTCCTACCTGTAACAGCAAATAGTTGGCTGAGAGAACACAGCCAGGCACTGCTGTGTTTAGTCTATAGAATTTATATAAAGCTCAAAGACGAATAAAACCAGAGAACAGGGAGATGAACCATGGCTGCCTTAGGGCTGGTTATGTTCTAGGTGATGACCAGGACTGCTCCCTGCAGGGCAGTTGTGAAGTTGTGTACCTGGGGCTTTGTGTCCTTCTGTCATGTGCCTGGTTCAGAACATGTAGCATCTTACCTGGAAGTCAGAGCCAAGGTCTTTGGACAGCATGATCTCCTTAGCAGGGCCCTGGGAGCCCAAGGCAGGCAGAGCAGGGAAGGGCTCAGGCTGCTCCTTGCCAGAGCTCCCCAAGGCCACATCTGCCTTGCGGGTGAAGGCGTTCAGCTCCTGTTGCAACACACTCAGCCGCACCAGGATGGCGTGGATGAGCTTGGCATCCCTGGGGCCCTCGCTGTTGTCAGGCGCCTCGTGCAGTCGCAAGTCAGCACACTCATTGTCCAGGCACAGGCGGAGGCCGACTGAGAAGCCATTGGCATCAGCCACCAGGACGTCGATGGCCTTGCTGACCAAAGCGGCCTGCTCCCGTAGGCCGGGCAGCGCCTCGGCTTCACGGGCCCTGCACAGCCGGGCGGCGTGGGGCTCCAGCGTCTCACCCAGAGGGGCAGGCACGCACTGCGCAGAGTCCCCAGCCTCAGCGTCCGTCTCCAGCATGGGGCGTGTGCTCTGGCAGGAGGCCAGGTCACAGCGCTGCAGATTGGAGAGGAGCACGCGGTTCTCATACTGCAGCTTCTTGACCTTGCCGCTGAGCTCGCCGATCTGCAGCTTGGCGGCTGCCAGCTCCTCCTGCGAGGGCTCGCTGAGCACGGAGCAGCTGTCCTCCGACAGCGTCACGTCCAGCTCGTGCTCCGAGCGGTATTTGGCCAGCTCGTTCAGCAGCAACTTGTTCTGGTCCTCCAGCTCAGCTGAGGAGCGCCTCAGCAGCTCAGCCTCCTCTTCCACGAACTGCAGGTGGCGCCGCAACTCGGCTAGGCTCTCCCCGCACTCACCACCCAGAGAAGAGAAGGCCAGCCTGGCCTCGGGACCCCCGCCACCCCCGTGGTCCTTCATGTCGTCCATCTCGGCTCGCAGGCCACGGTTCTCCACCTCCAGCTCCACTATGCGCCGGCTCAGCAGGTTGGCCTCCTCCTCCACCAGCTTCAGGTGCACCTTCAGCTCAGTCTCACGGGAGTGCGGAGCATCCGCCAGCTCCTCTGCCGACAGGGCTGCATCCAGGTCCCCATAGAGCGATCTGTACTTGAGCAGCTCCTCCTTCATGCTGTCGTTCTCCTTAGCCAACTTGGTGAGCTTCTTGCACATGAGGGCCGACTCCTCCTTTGCAAAATGCAGCTGGCACTTCAGGTCTGCACTATCCTCCTGCAGCCCAATGGACACGGAGACAGGCAACAACAAGGAAGGTTAGTGTCAGCTTGGACCCAGCCACAGGATTCTGGGGTGCCCTGACTGTCGGAGAACACAGGGGTGAATCAGCTTGGCTCTCAAGGCCTGGAGGCCACAGGATAGAGAGCAGGGACATCAATATTGAGAGCCCAAGACACACTACCTACAATCTGGAAGTCTGGGAGCAGGTGACCTTCAGACATGTGACTATGGCCATTCCTGCCCCATCTCTAAAAGTGGGCAGAGCCGGGCGTGGTGGCGCATGCCTTTAATCCCAGCACTTGGGAGGCAGAGGCAGGTGGATTTCTGAGTTCGAGGCCAGCTTGGTCTACAAAGTGAGCTCTAGGACAGCCGGAGCTATACAGAGAAACACTGTCTCGGGAAAAAAACAAACAAACAAACAAAAAAAAAAGTGGGGAGAAACATTGTTGTCATATGATGACTGCTAAATGGGAAACCGTTCAAAAGGTGCCTTGGCTGCTAACAGGATTCTGGCCTGTGCACGACATGACATTTTTATCCAGTTCTTCCAACAAACCCACAGAACAGGAAGGCATGAGGAAACAGACTGGAAAGCTGATTTGTCTCAGTCGGGTGGCAGTCAAGCTGCGGAGGGACCGACTCCCCTTGGGTCTATCCGTCCCTATGTTGGGTTATCAACTTGTGGGTCCAGGAGTGTGTAAGGATGGGGTCGGAGTGGGCTTGGAGGAACTAAATGGGGAAGCCAAAAAAATGCATAGGGGAAGGAGGGCAGGAGAGACATTGGGAAGGGATAGGGACCTCTGGGGGACTACTCAGGACACTTGAAGTTGGTATGGGCATCCAAACTACCAACTGCAGGGAGTGTGATGGGTACAGAGGTCCTACCTGTGCAGTAGGCTTCTTATCTGTCTTCCCCAGAGACCGGGTTCCTCTTTTCTTCAAGGAATGCTAAAGGGAAAGAAGAAAGCAAACTGAAGGGTCACAAAGATGACACACATCCAAAGAGGTGTCATAAAACAGAGTCATACTGAGGGTCCCCACTCAGCCTGTCTGTGCTAACCGTTACCCACAGCGGAACCAGGGATCACCGAGCACCTTGTGCAGGAGAGAATGACCACAAGTACTGGAAGAAATGACTAGGCCGGGTATGGTGGCGCACGCCTTTAATCCCAGCACTTGGGAGGCAGAGGCAGGCGAATTTCTGAGTTCGAGGCCAGCCTGGTCTACAGAATGAGTTCCAGGACAGCCAGGGCTACACAGGTAAACCCTGTCTCAAAAAAAAAAAAAAGAAAAGAAAAGAAAAGAAAAGAAAAGAAAAGAAAAGAAAAGAAAGAAATGATTAGACACCGGCACAGGGGTGCAGTACCCCACTGCACCCATCTGGCCTCTGTGGTCCTGTTGGCTGGAAATCAGAATTTGTGCTCTTGTTCATCTTTGATGTTTGGGGCTTTTATCCCCCCCCCAATTATACTACAATTACATCATCTTCTCCCTTCACTTTCTTCCCTCTGACCCTTCTCATGTATCCCCTTCCCTGTTCTCATGCAAATTTATGGTCTTTAAATGTTGCTACATATATGTGTGTTCCTAAATATATAAATACATCCTGCTCACTCCAGATGTCACATGTATGTATGTTTTCATGGCTGACGCTTGTCTTTCATCCGCTCATCAGAGGTTTCCCGGGCAAATCTCAGAGGGTAGAGCACATAGCAGTGAGCTAGACAGATGAGATGCTAAGGATGCTGTGGGCAGAAAGCCCTCCAGGCTGAGGACCATTCTTAGTGGTGCTTGCTGGCCAAGGGGGTCGCTTTATATGCTCTTCTTGTGTGGAATACACATCTAAAGACTATCCCAGGTCCCCACTAGCTCCAGCTGAGGCCATCTATGTGATGTGACTCACTCCCTCACAGCCAAAGGGGCTTGTCTCTAAAACTGCATGCAAGTCTCCGCCTCACGGGAAGTGACATTTCGTAGGACCCTGAACACAGGATGAAGACTAACTAACAAACAAAATACGGGTAGAAAACTATAAACAGCACAGGAGACTCGATCATTTCTGAAAATGACTGAGAGAGACTAGCAACAAACGAGGATTGAAAAACCCAGAAGCGTTGGAGGGAGGGGAATCAATGCATTGATTACACGGGTAAACACTGCATGGAACACAAAACAGGACAGCAATCCATGCTGTGCAGCTCAGGGGCAGAGCACAAAGCCCCAGTTCCCATCCCAGAGACAGACAGACACAGACACACACACACACATACACGCGCGCGTGCATTAAAAAATAGGCAATGAGCTGGGGGAAATATCTGCAATAGGAAAGCGGGTTAGGAATACAAGAAAGAGCATAGAAGTCAGGCCCAGTGAGGCAGGAGAATCGTAACCCAAGGCCCACCTGACAGATTTTGACCTTGTCTCATAATAAAAAGACAAATGAAAGACTAAGGGACGCAGTTCACTTTTAGAGCTTGCCCAGTGTGCATGGGACTCTAGGTTCAGAGAAGGAAAAAACCAAAACCAAACAAAATGGTTTATGGGAGGAAAACAAACAGATCTTAACCCTGAGAAGACACTCAGCCCTTCTCAGGAGGGAGACACCCAGAGCAATGCTACTGGGCTGAGCCTCTCACTGATCAGACTAGCGAAACCCTGAGCCACCTCACAGTATATCCTACTGGTGAGGCTCTTGCTAAACAAGAAGGTTTAGTTGTTGCTGGCATGAGTGCAAAACAGCGTAAGCCGCACAGATGGGAATTTGAGGAAATGCCACAATAATTAGTGCTGCAGTTACTTGTTTAAAAAAAAAAATCATTCACTTCGACACAAGATTCCACTGAACGCTTCCTACCGAGAGAGGATAATTCACGCTGGCAGCGTTGGAAACCACAGGTTGCTCTCAACTTTCTGAGTTGAGCTGCCCACTTGGATTTCTGAAAATGCTCCCAGTTGACTTTAAATACATGCTCACCACCAACCCTCACCTCTCACTCCCCACCCTTGTAGGCAAACCACTGACATAACACAAACTTTGCTTAAAATTTATTTGTATTTTATGTGTATGGGTGTTTTGCCCACATATATCTTTGTATATCACATAGTGTGCAGTGTGTGCAGTGCCTATGGAAGCCAGAAGAGGGCACTAGATCTCCTGGACCTGGAGTTAAGAGTTGGCTCTGAGCTGCCATGTGGTACTGGGAATTGAACTTGGATCCTCTGGAAGAGCAGCCAGGGCTCTTAATTGCTGAGTCATCTCTCCATCTCTGTGAGCCCTGTTTTGCTCAAACAGAGGAGGGAAGGAACTTGACCAGAATTCTATAGCAAATACAAAGCCAACCTGAGACCAATTTTTTTTTTTTTTCACTTTGTAGACCAGGCTGGCCTTGAACTCAGAAATTCACCTGCCTCTGCCTCCCGAGTGCTGGGATTAAAGAAAGGCGTGCGCCGCCACCACCCGGCTCCTGAGACCAATTCTTGACCTAGCTCTTGACTGAGTTCCAAAGGCTTGGTAGGAGAAAACGCATCTATGATTAGGGCCAGCATGGACCCTAGTGGTGTAGTGGTTTTCAACCTGCACGCAGAGAAGAATTTCCTGGGGGATTTAAGAAAATACCAATGACCAGGTACCACGTCAAAGATTCTGGAATAACTGGCCTGGGTTATGTCTCAGCCACTGAAATTTAAAGTAGCTTCCCAGGAAAGCAGGTCAGCTTTATCATGTGTGTAAGTGTGTCCGCATGGGTGCACATGTGTGTGTACATGTGTGTGAGCATTTATGTGTCATGCACAAATCCATGTGTGCATGTGTGCATATGTTTTCATGTATGTGGAGACTAGAGGACAACCTTAGGTCTGTGTTCAGAACACCTCCATCATTTCATCCTGTTTTTCTGAGTCATGGTTGTTCATTTGCCTGGATTATGCTAGGCTAACTGCTAAGGATCCAGGGAGTTCCTTACTGAGTCTGGGGGTTGTTGTTGTTGTTGATTTGTTTCTGTTTTGTTGGTGGTGGTTGCTTTTCATTTTTGGTTGGTTGGTTGATTTCTCATGACACAGGGTTTCTCTGTATAGCCCTGGCCATCCTGGAACTCACTCTATATATCAGGCTGGCCTTGAACTCAGAAATTCAACTGTCTTTGTCTGCCAGTGCTGAGATTAGAGGCGAGCACCACCATCACCTGAAGTGTCTGGTGTCTTCACATCTTCTCGGCCTACTCTAAGTGAGAACTTTGGGAACACAAATGAGGCAGGAAGGTGGAGATGAGTTTGAATACACCAGGCTACCTAAAGAGATCTTGGAAAGGGGGCCACACAACAAGCCCTTCACAGGAGCTGCTACACCAGGGTAAGGGCCCTGGAAGGGAGCTCAGAGGGAGACTACCACAGAGTGATGTGGTGCTCTGGGTCAGACTCAGCCTAAGAGAACTGGGCTTGCCATCACAGGTTGACTGGTGCCTTGGCTGTGGTATCAGTTCTGGTGAACCCACACATTGAAGAATCCATGACTTAGGTGATCCCAGCTCCACCAAGGATTGAAGAGCCTAGGCTATCTAAGGACCTCAAGAGGTTCAAGCTATCACACGCACCCATGAGATGATATAAAAAGCCAGTAGGAACAACTGGGGGTCATGATAGTGGCTGACACAAAGCCGGAACACTCTGTGAAGAGAAGGAAGTAATTTACAAATAAAACCTCCAACCCAATATGGCCTCCAGATGAGGAACAGAGGAACAAACTATGGGGTGGCCACGTGGTAAAAACTTATTCAGTCATGAAAGGAACAAGATCCTGATGCCCAGGCAGCATGGGCGCCGTGAAGACACCATGTGAGCCAGGACATCCTGACATGTTGTGTAACAATCTCCTCCTAGCTTAAAACATTCCACCCTATTGGAAGTTCCTTACGCAGGAAGACAACTCAAATTGATTCAGGAAGTTCCTGAAACTGACCAGATTCACTAGGCTCCTTTTCTGCCAGAATAAGTATTAAGAGCTGAGAGTCCTTCTCACGTGACATGAAACTGAATTCCAAGGATTCTTAGAGGAGGAAAGCTGCACAGAAGACTCTGAGAGCTGATCACCTGCCTGGAAGAGGCTTAGACCAGAGTTGCTAAGAAAGAACACGCTCTAACCTGTTGAGCTGCCTACAGGCTGTGCTGTGTGTTCCAGGTTCCCAGCTTTTGTGAGCTGTCACCTGTGCTGGGGTAAGCAGCTGTCTGTGAGTCATTTCTGTTCCTGTAAGTAACTCCCATAAAACCTGTTTTTTCACAATGTTGGACTATGGTGGTATCCATCCTTTGGCTTATCATGGGATCCCTATCTGAGGTGAACAGATGTATGTGTTTTGTCTCCCCAGTAAAAGTTTTGTCACACAACAGGCACATAGAATCAGATTTCATTTCTACAAAATGTCCAGACCATGCAAATTCTCAAAGATGGAAAATATATTACTGATATCTCAGAGCTGAGGAGGGAGTGTGGTGGGGAGATGGGAAGAGGCTGCTAATATGTGTGAGGGTTTTTTTTAAGGGTGAAACAAAAAGGTTCTGGAATTAGGCAGTAGGGATGGATATACAACTGTGCAACCCACTAACTATGCAGCTTAAAAGGGCAAACTTGGGCCAGTAATGTAGCTCAATAGTAGAGCATCTGGCTGGCACGGGTTCAGTTCTCAGCACTGCAAATAAAAAGGACGAAGGCAGACTTCATAGTATGTGAATTACATCTCAATCCAAAACTGGATTGCTGAGCACAGCAGCACACATCTGTAATTCCAGCACCTGGAAATAGAAACTGGAAGGATGCCGGAAGTTCAAGGCCAGCTTGTGTGCATCGCAAAGTCCAGTCCAACCTGGTGTGCAGTTAGTTCCAGGGAAGCCTCATCAGAAAACACATATGTTGCTGGGTGGTGGTACTGACACTCAAGAGGCAGAGGCAGGCAGATCTCTGAGATCGAGGTCAGCCTGCTCTACAGAGTGAGTTCAAGGGCAGTCAGGGATACACAGTGAAACCCTGTCTCGAAAAACATAAATTAAAACAACTCCCCTCCCCAAGCCAACCAACCAACCAACTAAACAAACAAAAAACCCAGCAAAGCCATAAGTCAGGTAGCTAAAGCCACGCCCCTCATGCTGTCCCATCCTCCTCCCCTCCCCGAGGGATCTTTGCCAACTGATGCTTCAGGAGCTGACTCTAAACCTTCAGCCCCCTGTTTAAGGTTGAAATAGAGAGTGCTATTTATGACTTTCTTTCCTTCCTATGCTTATTTGATTCCGTGGTTTTTGTTTTGTTTGTTTGTTTGTTTCTATAATAAGCACTTCAGACTGAAGAAAACCCCCAAAGCATCTGGCATTTTAAAGGACTATATCTATGCAACATGATCCTGCACATTACAGAAACCCTGTGTGCAAACGAAGCCCATCTTTATTTTTTAAAGACACAGAAAAGCACATTGTCAAGCACAGAGAAAGATCCAGAAAAACACAAAGCAAACTGTTATCCTCAGGTTAGGCAGATGAGCAGGGGGGTGGCCTGGGAAGGCTTTCATTATTTTGTATATGTTTAAGCTAGATCTGTCATTTTGAATAAGATTCCTCAGTCACGTGGTGAAGATTCAGAGAGTACACAAGAGGAACAGAGAGATGGAGCAGGTCCCGGATTCCTGCCTCGGAATTTGCTGGAACTTTCCTCAGGGTCATGTCAGGTATGCGTTTATGGGCTTTTGTGGCAGGATTTTTGCCTCATTAAGTTTATACTGCATTTTTAAATTTAAGGAAGCATTACACACACATATACATAGAAAATAATGTGTGTGAATACACAGAAAATCCTATGGGAAGTGTGTGTTCACCTCTCAAGTAGGAATCCTAGAGTGGTAAATTGCAAGAACCTCAAAAGGATTCTCCAGGTCTAAGGTCCAGGAGGACCCAGCCCCAAGGCAGATTCCCCACTCCTCAAGCCACTATTAGCAGCCTGGGTGATAGCTCTGAGAATCCCTGGCCCAACCCTTCCCAGCATGAGCCTGGGGTCTGTCTTCCCCAGAAGCCTCCAGGCAGTGCCCTAAGTTCAGGAGAGAGCTGTCTAAACTCTGTCCCCTCTGTCCCCAATATCTCCTGAGCTTCCTGGCTGCCGACTCAGCAAATGTGGAGGGTGTCCATGTAAGTCTTACTGAAACCAGATTGCTATGTGCACAGAACTGACCATGAATGGGACCTGGGTTGGGGGAGCATCTCTAGAGTGAGGTATGCTCTTTGCACCATGGCCAAAATGCCATGCAGACAAGCCATATAGTCCCCTGGAGAGACCACCACTTGGGTGGAGAAAAAAATTTTTAATTTTTTTATTTTTAATTTTAAATTGTATAGTGTGTGTATGTATGCAGATGTGGTGTATGCGCACACACTTGTACACACATGGAAGCCAGGATGTCGGGTGTCCTGCTTTGTCTCCTTGCTCCTTTGAGACAAGGTTTTCCACTGAGCCTGGAGGCAAGCAAAGTGCTGGAGTTATAGGTCTGCTTGGGATCATGCCCAGCTTTTTATGTGGGCTGCGGAGATCTGAACTCAGATCATCATGCTGAGTCAGCAAGGTCTCTGAGCATTACAGTCACCCCAAAGCCAGCAAAAAATAAGTTTAGACCCAACAGTTTTCAGCGTAGCTGTTCCTTCCACGTACAGCTGCCAGCTCTGTGGGGGGAACCCCTGTGCGAGGGAGGCAGCAAAGGCTTCTCCAGGCCCACAGCCAGTGGCTGGTTGAGATGGTAACGATAATGGTACACACTGTGTTTAGCAAGCGCCTATTCTATGCTGAGCACTTCCCAGCCTCATTTAATCTTCACAAACACCCACAAGCTGTAGGGGCTGATTTTCCCTTTCTGTAAACAGAGCAAGTGAGCATTGAGCTGCTGTGCCATCTGCCCAAGGTGGCAGTCACTCTCAAGGAAACAGCAAAGCCAAGATTCCATGCCCAGGTCTACGTGGCTCCTTGGCTGGGTTTGCTCTGCAGCTCACACACTGGGGCCAGAACACACTGCACAGCAGGAGAACCAGGCTCAACCCCAAGTGGCTGGAGGTGCTCGCCCCACCCATCAAGAAGGAAAGCCAGATGAGGAACCACAGATGCAGGCTCTGGAAAGCCCCTTGATGAGTCCGGAGCCGATCGGCAACTCTGTTAGGAGTGAGTGTGAGTGTGGGAGAGCCAGGGCCCGGGGTTTGAATCCCTTACGTATCTTTCCCCCGGTCTCATTCACAGACAATTCTACTCCTGTGTACATACCCAAGAAAAACACATACAGAATCACAAAAACTTGAACATGTCCACCACAGCATTATTTATGACAGCGGAAAAGCAGAAGCCACCCAAATATCAAATATAAGGCACTCTGCCCACACAATGCAGCATTACCCAGCTATGGGGAAAAAAAGCAAAAAACAAAAAAAAACAACGAGGTCCTTCAACATGGATGTCCAAACTCTGAAAGCCTTGTTCTAAGTAGTAGCGCCCACCACCAATGATCACGCATTGCTTGATCCCATTTTAATGCAGTCTCCTGATTGGAGAAATCATTAGAGACAGAAAACAGGCCAGCAGTTGCCAGGGGCTACGGGGAGTGAGGAGTGACTGCTAACAGGTGTGGGGTTACTCACAAGAGTAAAGGGAGCTTTCTGGAATTCGGTCATGCTGATAACAGCACCCCAATCTATGCAACTGAACTGTAAAATGGTGCATTCTGTGATCACTGAATTAAAAACTGTGATTTTAAAATGTCCAAGGAGTAGTACCTACAAAGCAGGGACAACGGGGGGTTAAACGGCATGACGGCACATGGGCAAGGCTGGCAGTGGTGCCTGGTACAGGGTAAGCTCTCAGACACAGCGGCTGTGTTAGGACGAATCACACTCTCACACTGGCTCTCTGCCTGCAGACAAGGGAGATGATAGTGGGAATGAAGGGGCAGCTGCCGTTAGATTCTGAAGCGGCAACCCAGCTGGGCCACGGTGCCACTGCAGACAGCAGTGAGGACATGCCACCTCCCTTCTGTCTCGCCAGGAGCTGTCTCCACGGCAACAGCATCAGCTCCCATTCCCAGTCGGGTGACAGCATCACCTCATCATCTGTCAGGATGGAAAAGGCAGATCCCAAGGATAAGACTGTAGCTCTGGCAGAAGTGCTGAGGGACCCTTGTCTCCATAGCAACCATGTCAGGAAGGAGAGGGAGGAGGAGAGGGCAAACAGCAAATAAACAGGCTCTGGAGCCAGCACTAAACACTGGGAGGCTCCATCAGGCTTCCCAGGAGTGAGAACCAATATCTTCAGCGCCTACTCGGTGTCAGGGTCCATTGTGGGATCTTTACATTAAAACCCTAAAATCTACATTTAAAGGTCCACAAAGAGGCATGGTGAGAAGTCAGTGGGCAAAAGGCGCCTGCTACCAACCCTGATGACCTGAGTTGGATCCCTAGGATCCAGAGTGTAGAAGAAGAGAACCAAGTGCTTCAAGTTGTCCTCTGATTGCCACATGCCTACAGTGGAGCACATATGCAGACAGAGACAGACAGACAGACGAACAGACACACACACACACACACACACAGACATGAAATAAAGTTTTCAAATGTTGTAAAATTTTAATCTCACAAGTAATTCCTAAGTAAATCATGGGGTTGTTTGTTTGTTTGTTGTAAGACAGGGTCTTGCTATGCTATCCCAGCAGCTTTTAGATACCTAGACATCAGCCATCTTCTCCCTCAGGCTTCCCTGTAACGGGACTGTAGACGTTCTCATCATGTCCTGTTTAAGGACTTTCTCTTGGGGCACTGCCTCATGTAGCCCAGGATTTCCACACAAAGGATGACCCCAAGCTTCTACTGTAGGTCATGTCTCTATCTCCTGGGTGCTGGGGTAGAGATGTGTGGAGCCACGCCCATTTTATTGGGAACTGCATATTGAGTCCAGGAGCTCACTCATCCTAGGCAAGCGCTCTACCATCTGAGCTACAGTGCCAATCCATTTTTATTTTATTCTTTGTGTTTTGAGAAAGTCTTACGTTGTAGCCCAGGCTGGCCTCACATCACAGAGCCCAGTTGGTTCCTAACTACTGGGACTGTACATTCTTCTTATTTAACCGCCAGGGACCTGAAGAGATGGCTTGGCAGGTAGGAACACTTGCTGCTCTTGCAGAGGACTAGCTCTCGTCCCAGCTCCCTCACTGAGCAGCTTACAAACACGATAGCTCAAGTTCCAGGGATTCCAATGCCATCTTCTGGCCTCTGCAGGCACCGGGACACATGTGGTGCACAGTCAGACAAGCAGGCACACACATATACCCCCCCCATACACACATACATACACATACACACACAAATATACACACATACAGAGAGGCAGGCAGACAGACAGACAGACAGACACACTGCAGCTCAAGCAGGCCTAGAACCTCCCCCTTCAACCACCAGGCCTAGTTTCTTAATTTCCTTCTCTGGTTTACAGAACACCTTGGGGAGCTTGTCATATCAATACACATTTTTCTACTTTTTAACATGTGGTAAAGGTTAGATGATATAAATGTATCATTTTAAACATTCTATTTTGTTTTGTGTTGTTTTTTTTCGAGACAGTGTTTCTCTGTGTAGCTCTGGCTGTCCTGGAACTCACTTTGTAGACCAGGCTGGTCTCGAACTCAGAAATTCGCCTGCCTCTGCCTCCTGAGTACTGGGATTAAAGGCATGCACCATCACTGCCCGGCTTGAACCAGGCCTTTTTTTTTTTAAAGACAGGGTCTCACAGACCCCAGGGTGGCCTGAATTCCTAAGTCTTTTGCTTTTGCCTCCCAGGTGTTGGTAGCAACAACACACCCTGCTTAGATCACAGGCACAGTTTGCCTCCAAACCCTTTCATCAGCCCAAACTGAAACTCTATTCCCACCCCCAGTGAGCCTCGCTCCCTCCTCCCCCGCCCAGTAGCTCTGCTCCCTGTCTTATGAATCTCATTCACTACTCTGGGGAATCTCAGATAAAGGGAACTTTACAATATTGATCCTTTGCTTTCCGGCCCTAAGGCTTGAACCCAGGGCCTCCCATGTGCCAAGCACATGCTCTACCTCTGGGCTGCGTTCCACAAACTTCTTAGTGATCCAAAACATCCTCTTAAGCTGCTACTATTGGCTGACATCACAGAGGAAGAAGCCGGGACTTGGAGGGGGAAGTGGCTGCAGACATGTCTCTGCTGAGGAAAGGCTGGGGCAAACTCAACAAGCTGCAGCCGAGTGCCTCAGTCTCCCTAGCTGTGCAAGAACAGGCTTTGTAATGCCCCTCCTTTTCACCATCAGAGATGAAAGCGACAAGGTTGTGTGCGACAGTTCGCAGTGCATAGGCAGCCCGAAGCCAGCAGGAAGCCTCCCACCCAGCTCCACAGCATGGTGCCCTCCACAGAAGCCCACAGGGCAGGTCCTCCCCTCTCCACCCTACATGGCACTGGCCCATAGCACCAACATGCCCAGTAGGAAGAACAGCCAAAGGACTGCTCTGCCCCGGGGACACTGATGTCTCAGTCCTGAACGTCTGGCATGCCGGGCCTCTTGGGAAGCAGGTGGGTGCCCCAGAAGAATGCAGCCCGGTTCGCCTCATGAGCAACCAACCAGCTGAGGGCCAGCTATGCCTCTGGGGCCAGAGGCCACCTAGTGTTTGAACTGCTGACCCCACCAGGAATCAGGAGTTACCCAGGCTTTAAGCATCACCCGGGCTGATGGCTTTCCACTGTGAAGTCCCCTGCACCCTGCATGACCTTGAGAATCTGCCTCACTCTTCCTGGCCGGCTGCTGCTCACTCGGCCATGGAATGTCCACAGCTTTGTTGGGCCTTTGCGGAGGTTTCTGAGATAAACTGTCTTTATGTGAGCCTAACACACAGCTGGAGAAGGTTACAGTAGGAGGAAGGGCTGACATCACCATGACTGGGGACATGGATCTGAAAGTCACATTCAGAGACAAAAGTGGGAGACCCAAGCCTAGCATCCTTTTTTTTTTTTTTTTTTTTGGTTTTTCAAGATGGGGTTTCTCTGTATAGCCTTGGTTTCTCTGTGTAGCAGGCTGTCCTCGAACTCAGAAACCCACCTGCCTCTGCCTCCCAAGTGCTGGGATTAAAGGCATGAGCCACTACTGCCCGGCCCTAGCATCCTTCTTAAACCAAGTGGCCACAGCACACTAGTCCCTAAAACATCTCCACACAAGCCAGTCAGTGGCCCTGTCGATGACCAGGGAACAACTGCCAAGTCTTATAGACAAGGAAACTGAGGCACAGGGCCAGGCCCATGCTGGGCATTGCTGAACATAGCCTCAGTTAGTCCCAGAGAGAGTAACCAGGGCTGAATACAGATTAGGTGCTCAGCAAATGCTGGAAGGGTGGATGGAGAAACAGCGCTGTCAAGGCACAAGGGTGCCCGTCTTCAGTCCACAAGCAACCAGGCAGGGATATGCATCACACCAGCCCCAGCTGGGCTGCCGCCCTCACCTCTCTGGGACGATCCAGCTCCGTCTGTAGCACCTGCTTGGCCAGCTCTGTCTCAATGAGCCTCTGTCGAAGCCCCTCGTTCTCCTCCTCCAGCCTCATCCGCTTCTTCTCCACCACCTCCAGCTCCTTGTGAAGCCGCATGGAGATGTCCTTAGAGACCTGAGCCAGGGTGGGAGAGAGACAGAGGGCATGGTCAAGCAGGAGGAGGACACACCTCGAGTCTCAGTGAGCATCTCTCCTTGGTTACAGTGTCACCTCTTCACCCTCACTCAGCAGAGAGGTCTAAAGTCTCACCAAGAGCCATGAATCTAAGGATTATCAGATCCGATCCCAGGCACTCCAGCTCCCAATATGTTGCCCCCCCAAAGCTGTGATGATCTTTATTTTTTTTCTTTTTAATTTTATTTATTGTATGAGTGCTCAGCTGCATATACATTCGCCTGCCTGAAGAGGGCATCAGACTTCCCTAGAGATGGTTGTGAGCCACCATGCGGTTGCTGGGGATTGAACTCAGGACCTCTGGAATAGCAGTGGCTCTTAACCAATGAGCCATCTCACCAACCCCTCTGGTTTAGTTCTTAAAGTAGCCTTTATGTTCCGCCAGAGCTGTGCTGGAGTCTGAACCCAGCCTTGCTTCTCTCTGACAATCACTCTTCCACTAAGCAGTACTCCCAGCCCTGTCTTCACAAGAGCCTGAAAGGAAAGAGAACTGGTTTGGAAGGCCAGCACAAAGCGGGCAGTGTGTGCTTCTCGGCAAGTCATTTCCTGGCCTTGTGCCTCAGTGTTCCTGACGTATAAAATGGGCACAGCAGTAGCAGAACACTCTCAGGGCCGACAGCAGGATCACATCGGCTATTGCTTACAAAGCCTTCACCCAGTGCCTGCCACAGTGAGTGTCTGGTGACTCGTGGCTGCTGCTCCCCGGAACCGAGGTCCAGAGACGGGCATGATTTGCTGGAGGTCACAGTGACCCTGAGGCCTGTTCTGGGATAAAGAACATGCTAGAATGACACAGGCTGGGCTAGTGTCCAAGCCATCCCTTAGATGCAGCTCACAGAACAGCAGTCTCCAATTTCAGGTCCAGGCTCAGCAGGAAAAGCACCCCAAAATTGGGAAGATCCCCTCAGTCCTGGCCCTGCTGCTGGGCGTGGGAAAGCAGGGCAAGGGGGCTGAGGTGGGGTGAAGGAAGCCCTACAGAGCAGATATATGCAAATAGGTGCCACTCCCCACGTAGGCTGGGTCCTGCTAACTCCTACCCACTAGATGCTAGGCTTTACTGAAGGTCAGAGCAGGAGTGACTTTCTCAGGGTCCTGTACATCGGGCATGCCTGGGCTGGGCTAGGACTCCCTGGGGTTTGGAGGAGCCTGCATAGTCAGAGCCCCCTGAGGAGCCCAAAAGCCTGGTCAGCCAGACCTGTGTGGCACAGACAACCTAGCACTCAAGGCTGCCAATGTCGGAAATGACCACGTGTCTCCTCCCTCTGGAAGGGAAGAGGCCCTCCCTGGCTCTGCCCTCTGCCTGGGCCCAAGCCCAACTTAGCACAGACCCCTTTGGCAATGTGCAGGGAAGGCCAGGAAAAATAATAGTTGAAAGGAAACTGGGCACAGCTCTACTCTCTCCTCGGCCCACTGCCCCCTCTAGCCTGGAGCTCTCTGAGGACGCCAGGCAGAGGCCCACAAGCCTCCCCTGTGGCCACTGTGGGCCACAAAGCTCTCCCCACCCTTCAATAGCAAAGAAAAGATTTTGCAGAGAAGAAAACTCGATTCAAACCCAGTGCCAGAGCCCTGAACATCTGGAGCCTACATCTGGTCACCATTACATGGATACACTGTTCCCGTGGTGGCAAGAGGGAGCAAATGCCATCATGGGTGCTTGAGTGGTGGCTGGAATCCAGGAGGTGCTCAAAAAACACAAGGCTTCTTATTTACTATTATTTTTAAATAATTCAGTCTATTTAGTGTATTACAAAAGTTGTATTGATTTCATAGTTTCTTGACCTGTTTTTGATTGTGTAAAATATTTAAGGGCTCACTGGGCAGCTCAAAGGCACGAGGTCAAGGAGCCATCCACACAGGGATTTTGACTTTTAGCCTGTGCTGGGAATGGTTAGACTTTTGTGCACACTAGGCAAGTACTCGCCCACTCAACTACATCTCCAGGGACACAAAAAAGTTTTCCTCTCCAGGAGGGACTTGAGCTTGCTACTAGTCAGGGATAGCCTTGAACTTCTGATCTTCCTGTCTCTGTCTCCCAAGCGCTGTGCTAATCCTATGCCATCTTGCTTAGTCTATGCCGTCTTGCTTAGTCTATGCAGCACTCAAGACCAACCCCAGGGCTTCGTGCCTGCTAGGTAAGCACCCTGCCAGCTGAGTCACAAAAGCGTTGTTGTTGTTGTTGTTGTTGTTGTTGTTTAATGCATTCCTACTGCTTTGCCTCTTTGTATTGGTTTTATTCACCTTGGCCCAGGCCCAATTTTGGGCTACTAGGTCACTCAGGAAGCTCTGTCCTCACCAACATTCCATTCACTCATTCATTCATTCATTCATCTCGCCTTGGTACTGGGGTAGAAGTGGTAAACCTAGGGCCACGCCTATCTGGATTCATTTAGATTTGTGTTCCAGCAGCAGCCCAGGGCTCACCACACACTGAATGCCTAGAAATACTTGTTGGGTGGACAAACAAATCAAGACCCAGAACAAGAAAAAGGAGGAGTGGCTGGTGGAATACATGTGGGAGCGGAACCTGCCCTAGCAAGGTGTCAGGCACTCTCCTCCACAGCCCCTACCCCATTGTCCAAAGAGGGTCACTGGGGCCAAGGGTCGTCTCCCAAACATGCTTCCATTGGGATAGGAAGGGCTCTGTCTCCACCATGGCCTACCTGGGAAGCCCATCTGGTCACCATCAGAGTTCCTGGATCCTCTTCCTTCTCCATGAATTCCCTGTCCCCAGGGCCACATGTTAAGAAAGCACCCATCCGGGCTGGTGAGATGGCTCAGTGGGTAAGAGCACCCGACTGCTCTTCCAGAGGTCCAGAGTTCAAATCCCAGCAACCACATGGTGGCTCACAACCATCTGTAATGAGATCTGATGCCCTCTTCTGGTGTGTCTGAAGACAGCTACAGTGTACTTACATATAATAAATAAATAAATAAATCTTTAAAAAAAAAAAAAAAAAAGAAAGCACCCATCGGGCTGGGCAGTTAAGAGCACTGACTCCTCTTCTGGAGGTCCTGAGTTCAAATCCCAGCAACCACATGGTGGCTCACAACCACCCGTAATGAGATCTGACATAAGTACACCTCCTCTGGTGTGTCTGAAGACAGCTACAGTGTACTTACATATAATAAATAAATAATTCTTTAAAAAAAAAAAAAGGCCGGGCATGGTGGCGCACGCCTTTAATCCCAGCACTCAGGAGGCAGAGGCAGGCGGATTTCTGAGTTCAAGGCCAGCCTGATCTACAAAGTGAGTTCCAGGACAGCCAGGACTACACAGAGAAACACTGTCTCGAAAAACCAAAAAAATAAAAATAAATAAAAAGAAAGAAAGCACCCATCCCCTGGGAAGCTGCAGCATTCTAAACAGAAGAGCCTACAAGCTTAGATCCCTGCATCCAGTGCCTTGAAGCCTCCATTAGAGTCCGGAAGAAAAGGGTACCACCGCCCATATCCAGGCCCAGATTTCCAGTGGTCCCAGGGCCCTGGGCTCTCACGGGTCACTTATAGCCTCTCCAGGCTATAACCATAGGCTCTTCTCACCCTCAGGACATGTTTCATGACAGCTTTGAATCCCAGAAAGGAAAGGGCAGTTGCCCAAGGTCACATGACTAGGAAGGTAGCATGGGTCAACTATGAAGCTGATGATGCCGAAGAAGGGCAAGCTTGAAGGACTACAATGATTAACAATGGCCTGTCAACAGCAAGTCCCAACACAACTTTCTATGTCCAAAGAGCCTGAAGGGCCTTGTGTGCCTGTCTCATTGAGCCCCGAAGTTATAAGCAGGGAGACAAAGAGGAGAGGCAGCCTTGGACACACAGCAAATGCCTAAAGCACAAACAAATGTGCTCATCCATGAGGTCACTATTCACAGTGCTGGTCCCTGCCAAAGGCCAGCAGCAGCGGTGGCCCCCAGCTCCTGGGTAGATCAGTCTCTGGGCTCTGAACCTGGGATTGCAGTGCGACCCTGTGGCTCTGATCTTCAAGGAGAGAGATGGAAATCATAAGCAGTACCTCAGGCCAGGCAAGCATCCTGAGGCATGTGTGACCAAACTCAAAAATCACATGATGGGTGTTGTCACGCCATTTGACAGAGGGAAACTGAGGCTCCAAGGAGGAAGTGATGCAGGTCACCCAGGACACAGAGCCAAGGCCAGAGCATCCTTATAGAAGGATGGGGTACATGTTACTGACATGTTCTGGGGCTCTCTACAGGAAAAGCAGTGGATCCCAGAGTCCCCCAGCCGAGGCTCCTCCCATCACGTGCTCCTATGATTGGTGCCATGCCTACCACACAGGACTCTATTTTGTAATTTCATTTTATAGTCATGAAAGTCTCTATAGGGGGCTGGAGAGATGGCTCAGCGGTTAAGAGCACTGGCTGCTCTACCAGAGGTCCTGAGTTCAATTCCCAGCAACCACATGGTGGCTCACAACCATCTGTACTGAAATCTGGTGCCTCTTCTGGTGTTGAGGCATATATGTAAGCAGAAAGCTACAGACATAGTAAATAAAGGTTTGTTTGTGTGTTTTTTTTTTAAAGTCTCTATAGGATACTAAACTTATCTCCATGTTCCACAGTGGAAACAGGATCAGAGATTGAAGCAGCTTACCCAAGCCCACACGGCCATAAAGTGGCCAGACCATCCTCATGCTAGCGGGTCTCCCTGTTGAGGGTCGGAGATCTTGTTAACTGTGTGGACCAGCAAAAGGAGCCTGGGAGGGTTGTTCTGGGGTGGCGGCTGGGGAATCTCACTAATAACATACCAGCTCAATAAAACCACCGGAGCTCAAAAGCCCTGCAGGGCACAGGGCCAAGGAGCCTGCTGAGCAGGAGAGGAATCCCTAGGCATACCCCCCACCTCCGTCCCCGCCCCCAGTCCCTCTCCACCTGGTTGAGAGGTGCCTAGGGGAAGACAGGGAAGTCAGCATTCTGAGGACCTCCATAATTGCCTCTAACATCCCCAGCACACTGGGAGGAAGGGTGATGGCAAAACTGTGCGGCCCGCTAAGACAGAGCCAGAACATGAGCTCAGCGTTGCAGCTGCGGGGGTGGGCAGGAGCAGCGCGGGCATGCAGATTGGCTCGTTCAAATCCTAACAGAAGGGGCCCTTCCCCTCCTCCTGGAGGGCTGAGCCCCACCCCCATCCCAGCTGCTCTGGCCCCGCCCACCAGCCTGCTCCCCACCTCTCTTCTCGGTCTTGCTTGTCTAGGGTCCCTCCCAGATTCAAAGACCAGGGCCCAACCGCAGATTCGCCTGAACGGCTCGCTCCGCTCTTTCCCTCCCTGCTCTGTCTCCTACCGATGAGGGAACCGGGGAGTTGTTAGGTTGTTTTTTTTTTAAATCGTGTTTTGTTTATGATTTTTTGGATAACAAGATCTTAGTGTGCAGTCAAGGAAACTGGCTCCACACAGGTTCACAGGCTTGCATAGAGTCTCAACGCTGGTCACAGAATGAACAGTGTCCTTTCTGAATGCCCTGCAGGGCTGGATTCTCAGGGCTTTCCAGCAGCAGGTGTGTGGCTTGCTCAGCACCTGCCTGCCCTCCGGGGCCCTTGGGATCTTTCCCCAAGGAAGTCCTGGATCTTTCCCAGGCTCACGCCCTCTTCCCCCTTGGGCTACCTGCAGAACTCCTAGGCTCCTCCCAGTTCTGTACCGGTCGCAGCACCCTGAGTTCCTTGTTCACACTGGACTGAGTTCTGAGAGCGGAGGCTGGCTCAGGGTCCCCACATTTTGGGGGCTTACATAAGACAGACTGGCAATGGGGACTTCTCTCCTCCATCCCCGACCTAAGTGGCGCCATTCAGGCTTTCTCCTTAGGCAGAGAAGCAGCAGGTTCCAGCAGTGAGGTCTGAGAGGTGGATGGGCCTGACGTCTTGACCCTGGATAGGTGCTTCTCTCCTCTGAGGCCCAGCCCCCTCCTCCAGAAAACGGATGCAGTAATAATAGCTACTCACTGTCAGTCCCTCTGGTGTCTTAGCCAGGGTTTTAATATTCTGGATTGTAGGTTCTTATACCCATTTTGCAGATGAGGACATTGAAATATAGAAGACTTGATTAAAACCTCAAAGCCCAAGTATCCTGGAGCCCAGCTCTGAACCATCCTGGTTCAGCTGCAGTCTTCCCATAAGAAGCCTGTGGTGCTGAGCAGGGACCATAAGTAGGGCCTACTCAGAGGCCAAAGCCACATACAAAGCAGACATACAAGAAACGGCCTCTTGCTGCTTCAGAAGGGTTCTTGTCATACCATTTCCTGGCTATCCTGTTTGGAGGATGTGTTGATCCACCAGGGGTCCCCACTTTGAAGATGGAAAAACTGAGGCCCAGAGAGGCAGGATAATTTGCTCAAGGCAAGCAGTAAGCCACAGGCCTAACCTGGATCCCCAATGGGGTTTATGATCCAACCACCCAACGAGGGCACCTGTGAAGGTTGGCAGTGACCCCAGACTGACCTTGACGTCCTGTTCCAGACCTCGGATGAGTTCCCCATCAACCTGGCCTGTCTGGGCAGCGCGGAGGCTGCGGCGCTCAGCCTTACGCAGTCGGTACTGCAGGATGCGACAGGTTTTGCTGGCTTGGTCCAGCTGCTGCCGCAACTCCTGCAGCTGATACACGTCTTCCTCCATGTAGACATCCCGCATCTCCAGCATCTCAGCCCGTAGCTCCTCAATCTCATCCTGAGGGGTGAAAAGAAAGGGTCAGACCTACAGATGTCATGGCAGTAGCCAGGGTGCCTGAATGCTGGCCACACTCAGAAAGCCAGCTGGGGTTACAGGCTGAATACCACCACCCAAAGACAGCCACAGCTAAATTCAGGGGATCCTAAATATATGCCTTCCACAGCAAAGGGGGCTTTGCAAACGAGACTAAGAGAAGGGTCTCTAGATGGGAGTATTATTCTTGACCATCTGGGTGGGCCATGAGAGGGAAGTTAGTGGGAGCGAGCAATGTGAGGGAGAAATAGGGGAAATACTGACAGGTTGTGCAGGTAGAGAAAGGGCCACCAGCCAGGGAGTACAGGTGGCCTCCACAGTGTGAACCATCCACAAGGGCCAAAAGGCCCAGGAGAGGATGCTGTTTGTCTCAGAACACTCAGCAGACATGTGAGCCACCAGGACTCGAGTCTCAAAGACCTGGAAGATAATTTACAGCCACACCACTCTTACGATTTGGATCTTAAAGCGCCCCCCCCCCCCAAAGTCACTTGCTATGGGCTGAGTATTCCTCATGGTTCTACTGTGAAGCAGTGGACCATTTTCAGGAGGCAAGGGAGAGACATCTTTGGAAAGGGCCCTTGAAAGGCTATTGATACCCTGTGCCTTGCTTCCTGGTCACCATGAGGTGACAGCCTCCTGCGTCACGCTCTCCCTGCCTTGATGGCTCTGTGTCACAGGAGGAACAAAATGATCTTGAACGGAGGCCTCCAAAAGCATGGGAAACACAGCCTTCCTTCTCTTGTCATAGCGACAGAGGGAACAGTAGAGGCTTGTCGCAGACAGAAGCAATGGGAAACATACACCAGGGATCCACTCCACAAACATTCATGAGTGTCTGCTACATAACCGACACTGTGTAGCACACAAAACCAGGGAAGGATGTTAGCGCAGCCTTGTTTGGAAAACAAAGTAAACAAAAAGCAAATTCAGATACTGTTAAGTAAGTATCATGGAGGCAAAAATAACAAAGTAACAATGTGGGTTACATGGCAGTGAGCGAGGAAGGGGGCCATCTCTAAAGAAGGGACATCTAAGCCAAGGCAAGAAGCAACATCCAGAGGAGTTCCAGGAAGAGGGAACAGTGTGTACAAAGGCTTAGAAGTAGAACTCAATGTATCCAGACACTGCAAGACGTTGAGTGTAGTGGTGCATGCCTTGAAGCCCAGCACTTGGGAGGCAGAGGCAAGCAGATGTCAAGGGCAGCCTGGTCTACAGAGTAAGTTCTGAGATAGCCAGGGCTACACAGTAAGGCCCTGTCTCAGCTGAGAAAACAAAGACACATCAATGGGACAGGTAAGATGGGTCAGGGTGCTGCCCACCAAGCCTAGTGGCTTGAGTTTGGTCCTTGGGACCCACGTGGTAGAAGAGAGGAGAGAACCCACTTCTGTAAGCTGTCCTCTGATCTCCTCATGTATTCTGTGGCACATACATGTACAAAGAAATGTCATTTTAAAAGTATATTGGTCAGGTAGTGTGCTGCACGCCTTTGATCCCAGCACTCAAGAGACAGACAGAGGCAGAAGGATCTCTGAGTTCAAGGCCAGCCTGGTCTACAGAGTGAGTTCCAGGACAGACAGGACTACCCAGAGAGAACCCTGTCTTGAAAAAAAATTTTTTTAATCAAAAACATATTTATTTAATAATGGTGCATACCTTTAATCTCAGCATCTGAAAAAAGGCAGAGACAAAAAGGCAGGATCTCAGAGCAGAGTGACTTGATTTCAGACCAGGCCAGTCTGGTCTATAGAGAAAGCTGCAGGCCAGCCAAGTCTTATACATAGTGGGACTATTGTCTAAAAAAGCTTTTGTTTGTTTGTTTTAAAGATCGAGCAAGGGTCAGGCACGGGGATATGGAATTAAGAAGATCATGATTTCAAAACCAGCCTCATCTATGTGAGACTGTCCAAAACCCACAAGGCTGGGGATATGGAGGGATCAGCCTTGCAGGCCTGGAAGGTCTGGTTGGAGTTTTGAGTGGGGGATCTTCAGGTGACCTCGCTCAGGAAGCCCAGCTACTGCCACCTCTGTCACAGCTCCTATCGGTGCCTCACCCACCTCAGCTCATCTGAAGCTGTTTGGCAGTTGCTCTCCCAGTGACTGTGGGAATCTTCAGGTCGCCCTACCTGCCTGCCCCTACCCCCCCCACACACACACCCAGCACCTGCTTAGCCTCCTGCACACTCTCAACAGGTACTAACAGAACGAACGAAAACATGCCTAGCTAAGGAAGAGAGAATAAGAGAGACTTCTCACTGTGAAAGATGGGACGTGACTCCCAGACACTACACAGAGGGGGGATGTGGACGCCTCCCAGAGGAAACACATAATTATGTCTCATAAGAAATGTGGAAACTGAGTCACAAACATGAATAATATTTGCTGTTAGCTTTAACGAGATTACACACAGAAGGGAAACTGAGTCACCAGGGACCAGGCCCTGACGAAGGCTCTGCTCCCAGGAGAAGCTCACAAGGTTGGTACTGATGGAAGCAGGGAGACAACCAGAACAGAAAGGCTACTCTGGAGGGCTGGAGTCCCCTAAAGAAGATGGGAATAAAGGGGAGGGTGTAGGGGTGGGATCCCCTCTGCTCCCCACACCCTGTGCTCGCCCCAGGGATCTGATAGTCTGGAAAAGGAAACACGGAGACCTCTCCTCACACCTGCCTGCCAGCCTCCACTGGGCCGAGCACAGGCTGTGGGTCCACACTGCAGTGGGACCAGAATATGTCCTGGCTGCAATGGCTCCCTGTGAGGGGAAAGGGTGTGGCTTGCTGGATTGATGGACAGGTAAGAAGCCAAACTATCCAGGCCACAGCACACTCCAGGGGCCCTCCCATCCATCTGCCTAACTTCTGGAACTATTTCTCAGAACCCAGGAAAGGAAGACAGAAGTGACAAATTGGCGGCTCCACCCCACCACATGCTGTCTCTCTCAACTCACAACTGATCCAAGTATCCCTGTGCAGCACCAGACTGTGTCCAGAGGGTGTGTTCACCAGCAACCGGAGTGGGTGACCCTGCCTACTGGCTGCAGAGGAGCAGTCATCTCAAAGTACCCAGAGTCACCACCCCACACCATGCCAACTGGGCAGACCAGCGTGGACAGGGAGGAAGTGAGACAGTCGGTGGGAGAAATGGGGAAGTGAGGAGCCCATGAACCAGCTCAGCTGGCAGGGAAGGGGGCAGGAAGGAAGGGGCAGGAAGTGAAGGCAGACAGCTACATCCATGGCCCAGGCTGCAGGGCCTTGCCAACCACGAGCAGCTCACATGTTACCCTGTTATCCTGACAACACGGTAACTGGGAGGATGTGAGGGTCCAAGTGACTCTAGGTCAGAATGAGTCAAGGGGAACACAGACATACTCAAGCTCAGGCTGATGGGATCACAGGTGGAGATGTCGCTCCATACAGATCACAGGAGGTGACATCCCTCTATATTTTAAGTAACGGGCTTTTGTGAAGGTAGTCCACCACGGTCAAACAGAAAGTTTTGAAAAATACAGAAAACATCAATCACAATTTCTCTATCTGGTTCTGAATGACAAGTGTTCCCCAGGATGGTATAGCTCACTGGCAGTGTCTGCCAAACATGCTCAGGGGTGTGGTTCTACCCCAGGGCTATGCAACCCCCACCCCACACATATTCCCAATCCACACCTACTAAGCAGAAACTTCAGGGGTGGGTTCCCCAAGTGATTCCGAGGCAAGGAACTTCCTTCCCACTTTCTTCCCCACAGAAGACAAGAGCCCCATCTCACGGCACAAGTCCCTGGCTCTGAGCCTGACACAGGCGTCTAGGGAAGAAGTGACTGAATGGCTATCCCCAACAGCTGTCTCTCGGGGGAACTGCCCTCACCACAGTGCAGGCTGTTGTGGGCATGCCAGTTCTGTATCTGAGGGGGTTGGGGCGCTGAAGCCTCTGGGGGCTTGCCCCAGCTGCGGGCAAAACACCCACCAGCCCCTCCTGGCACGGCTTGAGTTGACAAAAGCAGGCTTGTAGCCCACATGGGCTGGACACTGTAGTGCTTAGGCAGAGACTCTGGGTATCTGGGTCTGAGGAGGGGGCAGGGAAAAGACAGAGGCTCGGTGTCCACACCCAGCCCAGAGATCTTCTGGGCACCTGGGCCCTACAGTCAGAGTTTTGCCTTTGGAGGCTCTGGGGTGACAGGTCCAGTTGGAGAGAGCTGAGACACAGGCCTCCTGGTTTCTTCACAGACAGTCCAGAGGCCCCACAGAGATGCCACCTCTTGAACTCTTCTATAGGACATCAAGAAAGAGGGATCAATCTCATAGAACAAGGTTCTGAGGTTCCCCCTTCCCAGCATGGGGGCACTCCAAATCTCACCCTCTACCTCAGATGTAAAAGGCCACACTGTGCAGTGCCCACCCTGGAGTCTGAGGGGCCCCCAGTTCTCAACCCTACACCCTGAAATAAATTAGACCCCTAGACTGTTATCAAGCCTAAGGAAGCTGAAGAAAGGAGTCAAGCAGCCCCGCCAGGCTCTGACTCCCTGCTGCCCTCTGTCCCTTAGACAACATCTAAGTCCAGGTTGCAGACAGGGAGTAGAAGGGAGGGCAGGGTCTAGGGACAGTGCAGCCTGCCATGATCGTCCCTTTGCAAGGCTCCTTGGCTCTGTTCGGAAGGCAGTGTCTGTTGACTAGTCTGAATAAAAGCAGGTGGCTTTCAGGCTCATTCCCCTGGCTTCCACCTCAGGTCCAAGCCCCTAACCTCTGACCCCTTGCCAATCTGTTCCCTATTCTATCTTGCACCTGCACCCAGCTATACTAGGACTGAATGGCTGACCCTGGCCCTACAGGGAGGCTCACAAACACAGGCTCATCCACGCACTTCTGAGTGTTAAATCTCTTGCTAACCCTGTGAGAGGCATCGAAAATGCTCCCATTTTGCAGAGGGGGCATCTGAGGCTCAGAAGTTTCCCAGAGCTGTTCAAGCTAGGGAGGGGTGAAGCTGGATTACATACAAGGCAGTGGCCCTGGGCCAGGGCATGCGAACTGCATTCTTCCAGCTTTACGCAGGCCGTGTGCTATGCTCTACTGACCTTCACCACGAGAACTCCCAGCTCTCTCGGCTTTCCAGAACATTCCTCTCTCTCTTCCCTGTTCAGAACCTACACCCTGAACTGCAGGTCCCTGGTGGTAACGACTTACGGTTACATCGGCTTGCTCCTCGTCGTTCTACCTCTAACTGCCTGAGGAAGGGCAGGGCAGAGTGAGGCTGGGTCTCACCCACTTCTGCTCCCCAACATCCCTAGGATGTGGAATGCAACAGGCACCATGGGCAGGTGTGAACAAAAGAGAAAGGCTATTGGCCTGCCTGGTCTCTTTCCATAGCCTGGAGCCTTCTGTCCTTTTGACCCCAGATCTAGGGCTTGTGTGAAAGGGCAGGGAGAGCCCAGGCTGACTCCAGTGCCACCTCAGGAGGATAGCAAGGTCTGCCTGCCCAGGGAACCGCAAGCTTCCCACACATCTCCTACATGTCAAGTACCTCCGTGAGGGCTGCCGGCAGGAAGCAACCTCTCAGAGATGGCCAGTTCCCAGGACTCCTGGGAAACTGGCCCGGAAGAGTCTCTAAGTTCAGGCTGGGCTCGAGGACCCAACATGAACTCACAATATTGCTAATAATAGGCTTGCAGGGTTGCAAGGGACTCCACAGTTTATACAGACATTCCTGGTGAATCACCTCATGAGTCCTGCAGAAAGCAAGGCAAGCCAGGAATCCGTTGTACAGAGAGAGCTGTGTGCATCAAGGGACCGGGCCTGCTGAGCCTACCCCAACAGGCAGAGCCCTGAAGGGATGCTTCCCTCAGGTCCCCTCCTCTCTGTTGGCTACTCAACAAAGTTGCATCTTTATTTGCAACAACCTCTTGAAATTTGCATCTCCTTCCATTGTGGACTCAAGAACAAAGTGAGGTTGTATCAGAAGCACTCAAGACTTGGACACCAAAGAAATTGCTAATATCTTCATATCCTATAACGGTTGTTGCAAAAATGTCAAAATATTGTTTATACTCATCAGTACCTTGTAATTACAGTAGTTAAAGCAGCTATCAGAATCCAAGAGTTAACAAGCACATAACTATATCATAGTTGTAGCATACTTTAGTAATTGTTTCAATCTAGCTTGAATCTCCTTGGATTTGGAGGTTAACACTGAAAGACATTATCCTGAGGGTCTCAGCAGAGGTTATAACCTATAATAGGGTCCTATAACAGTATAACTTATAACAGTAATAGGGTCCATGCATAGAATACAATGCCAGAGCCTCTATTCTCTTGGGAGCACCATGATCTGCAAAGCCTGGGTTATTACCCCAGCCCCTGATAGCTCAGAGCATCAAAAGGGAGAAACAACACTGGGGAGATGGCTGGGCGGGCAAAGTACTCGCTGTGCAAGCACACAGATCTGAGGTCATCCGGCACCCATGGATAAAGCCAGGCGTGGAGACAGGCAGATCCCTGAACTTCCTGGCCAGCCCTGACTTCAGATCCAAGGATTGATTCTGTGCCGCCTACATGGATGTAAGATGATTGACTGTCCCTGAGAACACAGAGGGGAATGGCTTTGGTGAAGTCCTTCCTTGTACAGGAGTGCAGACTGTGTGCATGATGGATCTGGCCTGTGGGAAATGAGGACTGGACACGACATCCCTTTGCAGACACACAGCAAGTGGCAGTGGGTAGTCTGACCCCAGAGACAGTCCCAACCAAGAAGGAGCCAAGGGGACATAAAGTTCCTGAAGACAAGAGGATGATATGTGGAGACCCTCAACTCCCTCCCACTGGAGAATAACTCCCAGTGCCACCCTGGAAGCCTAATGACCACATCTGAGATCCCAGTTGTGCCCAGGCAGGGTCAGAAGCTGGGAACTGACAGCCTATCGCAGTGAGCCCACAGACAGCACACCTGGGCCTCCTGCTCTGTCACTGCCTCCTAACTCTTTACCTCAGAAACACAGACTTCCTTGGGCACATCCAGGTGTTTGAATACTTAGTGAGTGCCTACAGCAGGCCTGGTGGCCGGGCCCAGATTCTTGTCATGGTGACCCTTCCTTGACCTCAGTAAGCTGCTCCCAACTTAGTACAAGACACAGTAATTCTCCCTCCCTCTCTTTCTCCCCCCACCCCCATCGCTTCTCCAGCTCCGGGGATTGAACTCAGCACCTTGCATATTAGTGCTTGCTCTGTACCCCAGCTCCCAAAGAGTGATTTTTTTTTAATGAACTATTTATTTATTTTATGTATGTGAGTACGGACCAGAAGAGGGCGTCAGATTCCGTTACAGATGGTTGTGAGCCACCATGTGGTCGCTGGGAATTGAACTCAGGACCTCTGGAAGAGCAGTCAGTGCTCTTAACCCCTAAGCCATCTCTCCAGCCTGTGATTTTTTTTTTAATACTTAAAATGTGATTAAAACTGTTTAAATGTTCCCTGCTTTAAGCCCTCCAATGATAATCAAAACGTGGGGACAGCCCACGTGACTCCTGACTCACAAATGGCTAAGCTGTGACCCCACCATGTAACACCAGCAGCAGCGAGGGGTGGGGGTGGGGGTGGGGTGCTCTGGAAGCCTGGAGCAGCCGGGCTTTGACTCCTCGAAGGAAGCCAGCCACAGGAGATGCTGAGGGTGCCATGCATGTGACACTGTGAATGGGTGAGGCTAAGGGACAGAGAACAGATCAGTAGTCGAGGGAGGGCTCTGGTTGTAGAGGAAGTTTGGCTGAACAATGAACACTTCTAATCCCCCACTCCCTTTCTTTTTTGATTGCTAAGGATTAAACCCAGCATCTCTCACATGTGAAGTCCAGGCTCTGGCCCTGAGCTACTACATCCCTAGCTCTCAGGTATAACTTATATACAGTAAAAATAAAATTAAATTTAAAAAAAATTAATGTATCCAATTAGGGGCCTGTGAGCTGGTTCAGGGAGCAAAGACCCTTACCACCAAGCTTGACGATTTGACTTTAATTCCAAGAACCCACTTGATGGGAGGGGAGAACCAAGTTCCACAAGGACCCCCACATGCACGCCCACACTCACATTAATTAATTAACTAAGTAGATAGATAAATAGATTGAAGAAGAAATACAATCCTAATGTACCTAGTTTATAGGCGTTAGCCCTTATCTTGACTGGGGTTAACAGTTATAGTACATTTATCAAAACTTATTTTACAGTGAGACCTTTTTTTCAAATAGACATAAAGCAAAGCAGAAACAGAACCTCCGGGGGGTCTCGTTCATCACGCAGAGCAAACCTATCCTAGGAGCTCAGGCTCCACCAGGCCCAACCCTGACTCCCTTCACCTCCATGTCCCTTAACCACCCCTCACGTGGGCCACACTCAGCCACCCGAGTCTTCCTGCACCAGCAGAAATCACCTGGCCTGTCACAGCCTTCAGCCTCTGCCATTCCTGTGTGGGTGGCCTATGGCACCTCCTGTCAGGCCTCCTGCCAAGCCGTGCAGCCTACCCTTCTCCTTCCCTCACACTGCACGACACAGTTCTATTAGTGACGGGTATTTTACTCATTTGTCTGCTTGGTTGTGGAAGACCCACTTCAGTCACCAGAGAACGGGCACATATAGAGGGGCTCAAGAAATAGCCATGAGGGAACAGAACAGCCAGGCTGAAGGGAGGACCACCATCCCACTGAGCAGCTGCAGCAACTGTTTAGACTCCGAGGCCAATCTCCACGGAGGCTTCAACTCCCAGCACCATGACACCCGACCGCAGCCGTGACATATTCCAAATCTTACCCAAATGGATCATTTCCTGCCCAGCTCAAAAGCAGACTTAGGGATGGACAGGAAAAGCTATGCTCTATATGGGGCCAGGGACTTCACTCTAATCAACCACTCTACAAAGGACCAGGGGCTCCGCTTTGCCCTCCTCCTCCCACACCACTTGGCTACCATGGTCCTCCCCTGGGCCAAGGCCCAGGCTGCCTACCCATCTGCCACCCTGGCTCCAGACCACTTGTCACCCACTCTGGCCCTGGCAACCTACCCCAGCTATGGAAGAGCTGACCAGCAGTGGCCACAGGGACAGCAGGCCAGCCCCACCCAAAAGGCCAGAAAAGCCATCTGCTGTCCCTCCTCCTCCCCGGGACTCTGACAGGGCTCCAGATGAGATCATCACAGTCAGACCCCAGGAGAAGGCTGCAAAGAGCTTCACTTCCCTCCCAGTTTGAATGCAAACACTCCAGGAGAAGGGGAACTCAAAGACTCCTTGTCCTTTACAGAACGCGCAGTGAGGCCAAGAAGGACTCTGGGTTCCTGCCTCCTGTTCAAGCTCAACCCAGCTTAGCCTCTGTGGGCAGAGGTTTGGGGGAATCAGGGTTAAGTGTCACAGAGGAAGTCACATCCAGCCATGCATCACCGAGTTACAGGATCTCAATGCTCCTGTTCCATTGGCACTGGGGATATCTGACCCTAGAGATCTATGAGGTCCCACTTCTCTGGGCCCTGCCTCTCCAACACCAGAGAGAGCAGACAGACTGACCACGGCAGGCTCATGCCAACAGCACACAGTTAGTCCCTCCCTCCCCAGTAGGCAAGAAGCCTGAAAGCAGAGGCGTCAGGAGTCAGGACTTAGGCTCATTTTGAGGCTCATAAATGGGACAACAGAAGTAACAACAGCTGGGCACTTCCAAGGGTATGGCATGTGCCAGACACCAGCAGAGGTGAGAAGCTATTCTCTCTTTCTCATTGGTGATACTTTGTGGCAAGCTCTATTCTTACCCTGCCCACTTCCCAGGGGAACCAACTGAGGCTGAGGGAGGGAAGTGAGGTTGTCTCCAGGTCTCTCTCTCTCTCTCTCTCTCTCTCTCTCTCTCTCTCTCTGTGTGTGTGTGTGTGTGTGTGTGTGTGTGTGTGTGTAGCCTAGGGGCAGCGCCCCGAGGCCCTGGGCTGCTGGGCACACTCAAGGAAGCACAGACACTGTCTCTCCTGTCCTGCCCAGGAAGGAAGGCAGCTTTGGATCAGGGTTTGTTGACAACATCCCCCAACCTCTGGGCTTCAGCCAAGTCTGTAACAGAAAAGGGCAGGGAGTCGAGGCTTGCAGAATCACCGAGAACCACACGGCCTGAATCCCTCTTGTCCTTTACAGCTAATGTGACTAGCAAGCAAGGTGACGTAATGCTCGGGCTGCAGTTTAAGCCTGGTTAGAAGGAAGGGGCTAAGCACCCTGGAAGCGCCACACTGCATGCAGAAGCAGGAGTGGCTGCTGCGAAGCCAGAAATGTCCTGTTAACAAGTCTAGTCACTGTGAGCTAAATGTCCCACCGAGGAGTCCCCACAGCTCCTAGTACCTAACACAGGAAACCAGGCCTGGAGCAGTCCCCAGGAGATCATGGAAAGGGGACAGGGGAATGGATCCATAATGAAAGGGCAAAGAGGACACTGGGGGCGTCTGGGTGAAAAGGCTGGGGAAGCAAGACTTAAAGGCAGCTCAGCCGCGCACTTAGCCATGGGCTGGGACAGGAGGATGGTGCCTAGGCAAGGCAGACCAGGGAGGGGTGACCAAACAAAGTCTGGTGCTACTGAAGAGTCCCAAAGAGCCACGGAGGCTCAGGCAGTTGGGGAATCACAGCACAAACACATACACACACATACACACACACACACACACACACACACACACACACACACACACACATACACACCAGCAGTTGGGGAATCACAGCACACACACATACACACACACACACATACACACACACACACACACACACACACACACACACACACCAGTCACCTTTATTTTCATCTGTAGCCCAGGCAGGAGATGTTTTACCACTATCTTGGAATGGGCCCCCAAGGGTGGTCCTTCACCACTAAGCGAGCATCACCAGGTTGCAAATGAGACACAGGTTTTGGCCATCAGGGGAGGAGTGACTTAGGGTAAGTGAGCTGCCAAGGAGAAATGTGTCTACACATTTCTGGAGCTGTTGAAGGGTAAGGGCTGACAACCAGGATGAGTGAAACACAGAGGGGACCAACTCCTCACACACCGGCTCCCTCCTGTTGAATGATCATGGTGACACTGCAGAACATTTCCTGGAGGGGGAACAGGGAGCAAAGCACAGGCCCAGATGCAGCCCAGGCTTGGTCCAGATCCCAAGCTTTCAGACCTTTAGACTGAGACAAGGGAGGGATGAACAGTAGCTTCTACCTCCTCCGACTCCTGCCCCAGCTTGGAAAGCCAGCAAAGGCAGCCACAGTGCTGACCGCAGGGGCCCCACCTTCCTGCACCAGAGGGGTGTGTATAGACTACAGATGATGTCATATGTTGGAGGCTAGGGGCTGGCCACAGTTAGAACCCTGGCTGACAGCCAGCCCTTTGCCTTGAACTTAACCAAGCCCTTTTCTGGAGTGTCCCTCTGCCACAGAGGCTACCTAGAGCCTGGAGTCCCTCCCATCTTCTGTATACAGGACAGAAATGGGCTCTCATGTGTCTGAACTCTTATCTCCCAGAGTATCTGCAAGAAAGGGATTGAATTCCCTCTATACAGACTGGAAGACTGAGGTTCCAAGAGGCAACATGCACAGGAAGGGACATAACAAGGTGTGGCTTGGCCTCGGACCTGATTCTAAAGACGGAGTGTGCCTGTGGGACCTCACAGTCTTCCTTGCTTTTGCCTTCATTGGCACCCTGAGATAGCAGCAATTTTGTGCCTAGTGCTAGGGCCACCTGGCCCCAGCCCTGCTACAAACCAACAAAACTATCTTCCAGCCAAGGGTCTACTGCTCAGGTACCTAGTGTCCTTCCTAAGTCCTCCTGACCTTCTACTACTCCTCAACCCCAACCCCTAGTTCCATGACTCTCACACCCATGACTCAACTATTCTTTCCTCCCTCTCGCTCTGTCCTTTCCTGACAGGTCTCACTATGTAGTAACCAGCTGGCCTTGAACTCCTGCCCCAGCCTCCTGAGTACAAGGACTGAGCGTACATACCTCCACACCTGGCTCCAGCCCTCCTTTCCAAACCTACTATCCATTTCTAGGCCAGAACCATAGCTGATCAATTAAGCATACACATCTACTTAGTGAGCCCCTGCAAGGCGGCAGGCCCTTATCCAGAAGCTGAGCACTGAGGCAGCCAATCAGGCAAATCCCCAGCTGTGACACCTCCTCCTCCAGGAAGCCTGCTCAGCTGCTCTTAGGTGCGTATACCTCTTCTCACTTCTAGACTAGTTCTAGACTAGGCATGGGCACCCTCTACAGATCAGGGCATTGCGGCCTCTGTGACTTGCAGCAGAGGGAGGCAGGGTATGCAGGAAATTCCAAAGGGATTAGAAGAGTTACCCTGAGGCACCGTTCCTTCTGTGGCAGGCTTGACATGTGTCTATTTCCCTTAGTCCCACAGGGCGTGGCTCTGGAGCCTGGGCAACTTAGATGCAGTTTCTCCAGTTATGGAGACCTCCAGACTCCACCTGCAGCCCTCCTCAGCTGGGCCCCTGGGACCCCAGATCCAGACAGTTACAAACCCAGTCCTGACGCCACTTATGGTCCCGGCAGCAAGACAAGAAGCCTTATGAAACAGCTGGAAACAGAAGAGTCATACACAGTAGCTCCGGGGAACACTGACCAAGAGTTCCTGTGTTTATGTGCGTAGGTGAAATGTCACCGTCAGTGTAAATAGACGTGCGTGTGCATGAGCATGTATGTCTGGGTGCCCTGGTTAAGCAAACACCATGTCTGACATCTGCATGATCAACCCTTGTGTTGGTGCTAATGTGTGCGGAGGTTGGGTCCATCCTGCCTGCGAACCTCTTTGTGGGTATTCATGTGACATCTGTTGAACCCCAGGTACTTGTGCAAAGGTTGCTTGCTCTCTGAGGAAGAGGTGGCACTGGGTACTGGAGTGGATGGTGTCTGTGTCCCCTGACAAGTCTCTGGGATCCTATGGATGCTGGTGCGTATAGATAATGTCTGTGTGCACGTATGTGCACACTTTCCCGTGTATATGGACTTCCTGTGTCTGAGAGTGTCTTCAGGCTGTGTGAGGGAGTGTGTACTTCCCAGCCTGGCGTCTCCTGCTGCTAAGTGTTGTGTTTGGTAGTGTGTGGCATGAAGGGTCTGTCTGTCACTTTCCATGTGGATCCACAGTGAACGTGTCTGGAGGCTGGTTTCTGGAAGCATATAGCATAAGTGAGTCACTGAATGTATACATCAGCCAGGCATGAGTAACTGTGGGTCTCTAGGCTTGAGCTCTGAAGAAGTGTGCATGTGTTTATGTGTACAGGGCTGTGTCCAGGGACACAGGCCCAGCCCCTTGCAGAGTGCGCCGAGCTCTGTGGTATCCTCTGGCCACAGCAGCTGCCGCCCACATTTTCCATCCTGCTGGAGCTGCTCCCCCAACCTCCAAGCCCTGCTGCACCCCCCCTCCCCAGAAGCTACAACTCAGGGCAGGAACCAGGGGACATCGCTGACATGGTGACAGGCTGGGTCCCTCCTCTCCTATCTCCCAGGAGCTTTGAAGGAACTGCCTCAGGCATGCCACTCACAAGACTCTGGGCTACATCAGAGGAAGGGAGGGAGGAAGAGAGGGAAAGGATGGTGATTGGGTTGGCACATTTACTGAGCAATGGACACTGCATCCTCACAATTAAGAGGTCCATGACAATTCAATCCCCATTTTACAGACATGTATAAAATGCCCCAGAGGCACACCCCCACCTACAGGCTTAGATAGATATCAATCAGCCTTTTAGGTTTTTGTTTTTTGAGACTCAGTCTTAGCCCAAGCTGGCCTTGAACTCACTACACTGCCGAGGATAGCCTTCCTCTGCCTCCCAAATGGCAGGATTACAGACGGGCGTGTGCCAGCATTCCAGGCTTATTCGGATCTAGGGATGGAGCCAGGGCTTTGTGCATGCTGAGCAGACACTGCCCCAACTGAGCTTACTCACCATGGCTGCCTACAAATCTTGGCCTGGCACCTGGCCCACAGGACTCCTCTCACCAACCTCTATCCAAGACCAGACACGCCAGTAGCGATCAAAAGCACAGTCTCGCCGGCCACATGGCAGAAGGATATGGACCAAGAGTGAACAGCAAGGTTGGAATATGGGCTGTATGACAGAATCCTGGAGTCTCCACTTGCCCATCTATATAATGGCAATCGCCAGTCAGTAAGGGCTTTTCTCTGGGACCTGTGACTCCCAGCTGGAACCCCCAGGCAGGGGCCTAGTCTCCCCACTGCCAGCCTGTGCAGGGGGGAATGTGATCTTGCCTGTCTATCCTGCCTGAAGCGGGAGGGTTTATTAACCCTCAAGGGCTGAGGATGCCCACCCTCCCGACTCCTCCCAGTTCCTCCGAAAATGAACAAACAGACATCCTGTCTGCTCATTGGCTTGAAATCCTAACAGTTCCTCACAATACAAGGATCTCACTTTCAGATGCTTTCTTCACTATTTACATCTACCCTGATTACTGAGAAAATCCTTGGAGAGTGTCCAGGCACACCCCATCCGTCATCTCCATTATACAAATGAAACAAACAAAACAAAACAAAACAAAAACAAGAGCATCGCGGAGAGGTCCAGCCCTTGACCATGACCACACAGCAAAGGTAGAATCAGGGCTCCAAGCCAGATCTTTGAGCTCCAGTACTCTGAGATACAACATGGCCCAGGGGGACAAGGGGAACGGTTAGTGGTCATAGGGACCTCAGGCCACTGGGTCAAAGTCAGACCCAGTTAACCTGGCTGCTCTACAGCTAAAGTTGTATTTCTGGGTCCTAAAAACCACATCGGATGACCCCCCCACCCCCCCACCCCCCGCAGACACCTTGACTAGAAGGGACCTCATGTCAGACTGTAGCCACCACACATACCTCCCCAGTTGCACCCCAGGGATCACAACCAACACTAAGAACCATTTACATGATGCTCCCACCAACCCTATGCCTGTATCCAGGCCTCTCTGCATAGTTCAAGTGACACCAAGCTCACCACCTTCCCTGCAGAAGTGCTTTCTGTCTTTTCACTGGCAGAGGCTAGAGGTTCTGCTACCTCTCTAACTTAGGTCCTAGAGCAGGGGTTCTTAAGACAGGAGATATGCAGTTACCCAAGGGTCCTTCCTGGTTGACAGTTTACCCACACCGTGCCACCCCTAGCGCACACACACACACACACACACACACACACACACACAGGGAGGTGAACCTGACGAGAGAGCCAGCTAGAGTCCAGGGCATTCCCTGGACTCAGAAGGTCAGTCTGCAGTGCACACCCTGGGGATTTGGAGTCATTTTCCTTCTAACCCAGTTTCTGTACCTCAGATGTAAAGTAGTTTAGAGAAACAGGAAACACTCAGGAGACTGCTTCTCCCTGACTCCCAGCCCTGGCTGCCTGGAGCAGGTCGCCTTCCTGCTCTGGCTAAGCCAGCCCCTGGCACTGTGACAACATAACACCTCCAGTAAGAAGCTGCCCTGTAGGTGTACAGTCCACACTCCCAGGGCTTTTACTGTATCTCCGTGAGGGCAGACACTGTGGAAAACAGCCCTGCAGAGCAGTGTGGGTACTGCCTGAATGCATGCAGCAAGAGTTGGCATGGCTCCCTTCCTCACTCGCCCAACTTTCTTCAGTCTAGAATGTTTTTCTTGCAGCTCCTCATTTGGCTGTCTACATCATCTCCCAACTCCTGGCCTCCATGAGTCCTCTGCCCCACCTCCACAAAGCTCACCCTTATCACCAGGCGCATTGTGTTTTGTTGTGACTATTGTTTAACTCTTGGTGTCACAGAGGCTCTCCCTAGTTCACTCATACTCCAAAATCTGCTCTAAGCAAACAGTGACTGACTGGATGGATGGATGGATGGATGGCCTCGAGGTAAGGAGGAAGACCCCAGCCTGATCCCATAGAATCCACAAAAGAATGTGACAGATGCACAAGGCACCATGCTCTCCATCCTGAGAGCAGCAGGAGATCTCAGCCACCGCATCTGAAGTTTCCTACCGTGCCAAATGCTCTAGCTACGTGCACATTTAATCTTTAAGGATGATCTGTGTGTACTTATTCAAGTCTTAAGATGAGAAAACTCAGGTCCAAACATGGTAAGTAATGTGCCCAAGATTACACAGCCAGGAAGCTACAGATCCAACAGGGGCCTGAAGCTTTCGCCCAAAAACTCAACTGAATGGTTGGCAGAAAGTGAGGCTCAGTCTGGCCCTGGAACTGGAACTCAACCCAGTCTTGGTCTCTAGGAGAACCTGGACTCGACCCCCAGCCTCCTGGGACCACTTTCCCATCTACATACTCATGGGTAGCTTCAGATGGAGTTAGGGACTCTGTCTGACCACTTCCTGGGAGCACAGGAAAGGGCCCGGGATCTGGGCAGGAAGAAACCAAACCAAGAACTGTGAGTTGTGCTCATCTGGTGCTCGGGTCCAGGTCTGGAGTAGCTCAGGCTGGGAATTCAGGAAGCCACGAGGAGCATCTCGGAAGACTGACTCCATCCTCAGGGCCTGCACTCTAACCACTGACTTCAGAAGACTTCGCCCTCTAACTGAACCCCAGCTCCCAAATGTCAACAGTGAGTAACACCTTTGTGAAGACTTACACTCCCATTTAACTGAAAAAAAAAAAAAATGGAGGCCTGGTTTGGGGAAGGCCCAGGCTACAAACAGGTGGTAAATAATCCTTTGTCAGATAGACCTGTGTCCTCTAGTGTACAGGAGTTTCCTGAGAACATGCTGGATAGAGGACCCAAAGGAAAGCAAGAGGGACACCCCAACATCCTAAGGAAGACTCCCCCGACAGTAGAAGCAAGAGGCAGTTAAGTGCCACAGGGCAGACATGTCATTAGAGTGCTGTCAACTCAATGGCTCCTGGCCAGGGCACTCTGGGTGTTGTGCCAGGCCATCAACTGTCAAGTGCAGACAATACTGTAGCCTCTTCCAGCAGCGGCAGTGCAGCCCGTGAAGATCCCAGCTTCCCACACCAAGGTCAAGAAGCCAGGGCAGGACTGTCCCCATAGCTGCCACCATGTCAAAGAAGAGGCAGCCAGAGCATGGGCTGCACCTAGGTGCCCAGTCACCGACGATTGCTTCTCCCAGACAGCTCTCCAGGCCCACACACAGAGGGAATACCCCTAACCAGCAGGACAGTTTCCCTCTTCCCACAGGGAGCACGGGCCAAGTCTGCCCAAACCTCTCTCAGAGGGGACAGAAGACAATATCCTGGGATTGAGGAAGTGGCCTCTGAACCAGTTCTCCCACGACATCATCCTCCCAGGCTGTGGGACCGTTAGACTGGGCGGAAGTGGACTCGAGCCAAGGGGATGTTCCCAGATGTCACGCTTTCAAACTGGATCCGCCCCAAAAGGCAGGCGAGGACAGGCCTGCCGGGGAAGCCCTGGGTAAGGACTTAGGATGGTGTTCTGCCTCTCCTTGCCAGGGGATAGCACGGTTTCCCTGGCAGCCTAACACACGGACATTGGTTCCAGAACAGAGAGCCGAGAAAGCCTGCTGATCTGGGACCGGGGTCCTGGGCAGGTTAGAGGGGGGGAAGGTCAGCCTTGGCTGACTATCCCCACTCACCCATCAGAACGTGTCCTCTAAAACAGTTTTACCGCGGGTGGGAAAGTGCACATTGGGGTCCTTTACTCGGTGTCTTATCCATAATCCTCCTCACCGGAAAAGTGGGAAGAGAAGGTGGGGCACTCTCCCTGCTTGGTCAGCGCCCTGGACTCTTGAGCCCGGATGACCAGTCCTCTCCCGCCCCTGCGCCTCCCCCATCCCCCCCAGGTCCCCACCTTGAGATAGTCGTTCTCGGAACGCAGCTCTTCCAGCTCCCGCACCAAGCCTCCGGGCCCACAGTCCAGCATCTCCTCGGTGAGGTCGGAGAAGGCTAGCGAGGCGCTGAGTGGCAAGCGGCTGCTGCCCACCGACGATGCGGCCACCGACGGCTCATCCGGGGAGGCGGGAGGCCGCGGAGGCTGCTGCCCCGACTGCGCTGGCTGGGGCGGCTGCCCGGTGCGGGTCCCCGCCGGGCCGCCCGCCGCAGACTCGGCGTCGCTGCTCAGCGCCAGCTCCAGGCCCAACTGGCGCGCCTCCTCCGACGCGCAGTCCGACACCTCGGAGCTACTGTCCGTGAGGCTGGGCGGCGGCGGCGGCGGGCGGGGCCCGGTACCGGGACGAGGGCGACCCTTGGCGCGGACCCCCGTGCGCACCCCGGCCACCCGAGGCCCCGTGCCTCGGGTACCAGGAGCCACCGCGCGCCCCTTCTTGTCGGGCCTCGCCGAGGACGCGGTGCCACAGGCTGTAGCGGAGCCCGGGCCTGTGCCGCGGCGGCCTTTGGCCAGAGACCAGCCGGCCACGTCCTTGGGCCGGGCTGGTGATGGCGCGCGGTGGCTTTTCTTCCTCTCCGCGGCGGGCGCGGGCGCAGGCGGGGGGCCGTAGCCCCGCGCCGATGACTCTCCCGCTGGCGTCTCCATCGCGGCCTCCCCGGGTCTCAGCGAGCGGCGCGCATGGCCCGGGAGTGGCCGGCTTGGGTGTCCCTGCGGCGGGTCTCGGATGCGCTCCCGCCGCTCAGGCCGCGACTGCGCTCCGGTCTCCTGCGTCCGGGGGCTGCGCTCGGGCCCTGCCCCGCGCCGCGCGGCCTCTCCGCCACTCGGTGCTCTCAGCGCGCGGCCCGATCTCCTCCAGGCGCCGCGACTCCGACTCCGGCTCCGCCCGGTGCCCGCCCCCTCCGCCTCGCCGCGCCCCCGGAGTGCGCCCGGACCCCGACTGCAGCCTGCTCGGCGATCGCCGCCTCGGACTCCCAGTCCGGCTGAGGCCAGGGCCCCGGCTCCGCCCGGCGCGGCCCGCCCCCCACGCAGCCCCGCCAGCTCCCCGCCCCGCCGCCTCGGCTCGGGGGCGCGCGGCTCGGCGAACAAAAGGCGGACGCGGCGGGAGCAGCGGGGAGGGACGCGAGCGGGGAGCGAGGGAGGGATCCGCGAGGCAACAGCGACCCCCTCGAGGGTCAGGCGGGCCCGGGCAGCCGCGGCCTCGGCTCGCTCCCGCCGCTCCGGGCCGCCGGCCGCTCCTCTGCGGGCTGGGGGATCACACCCGGCCGAGGAGCCTGGAAGCCCGGCGTCGCCGTAGGGGCCTCGTGGACGACAGGAGAGACTATTCCCTGGCAGAGGCCCCGCGGACCTCAAAGGGCCGGAGCCAGCATCCATGCACACCCAGCACCGCGCCGCGCGCCCCTTGTGGGTGCTGAGCCTGCGCGAACTCCGCCCCCTTTAACTGGGCATGACAAACGACCCCATCCTATAGAACCTTAAACTGAACACGACCTGGCACGCGGTCGGTTCTTGGTCTGAGAAGGAAGCAGGATGGATCCTACAGAGTATGCTGGACTCCTTTTGCCTCGTCTATCTGTCCGCTGCCATTGGAACCGTGGCGTTCCGCGTGCATCTTGGATCTTGCACACCCTAGTTGCCTATGAACCCGGGCATAGTCTTGTCTCCCCGACCCCAATTTCATGGTCTTTGCGATTAACTTCAGGCTGTGCCTTGAGGATGCCAGACCGTTAGGTGCTTAGGGGGCAGGTTCTAGGCCGGTTAGGGGCTGGCATGGGACTGTGACCCTGAATACCAACAGGGTCAGATTGACTCCACCACAGACTCCAAGGCCCCAGTATTGGTGGGCATGGTTTCTTTCCTCTTGAGCTATTCAGGCTATCAGAGTTAATTTCTCAGAATCCCTTACACCTTCCTCACCTCTGCCCTCTCCACACTGTGCCTAAACCATAGTAAGTTCTTTGGCCCTGGGAAGGCACTCATCAGCATGGTAGCTGCCCAGTCTCTTGCCACCCAGAAGGTAGCTCGTACACACACACACACACACACACACACACACACACACTATGCAGCCTCTTTTTCTTCCTTTAGACCCTTCTCGGTCTTTCTCTCCCCTTCTCTTTTCCCCCTTCTTTTCCATGGGTTCCTCGTCCTCCTCTTCTTCCCTCATCTTTACTTTGGCTCCTCCCCTTTCTCCTAACCTGACCTACATCATGGCCAACTAGTTCAAGGTCTACTCCTTTTTCTTTTATTGACCCACCATCCACCTCGAAGTACAAGCAGGTCTGCCTAGCACCTGGGAACCCTGAGGACCCTGGGGAGTCCTCCTACACCCAAGCCGCGGAGTCCAGTCCTAGCCTGCTCTAATGGGTCCATTACAAGTTCATTATCGTGATTGTCCCTGCTCTTAAGGGGCTCATTGAAGTGATACAGAGAGAATGTGCAGTTCTTGAAACTTGTTGCTTCCTATAGAACATGGGTTTTTGCAGTGTGAGGGCATATGCATGAGACCATCCTCAGCTGGGTAGGCACTAATGCAGACCATGCTCCATATTTCAACAAAGAATCTTAGAATTCTCCCCCCACACCTCTCTCTCAAGATGGTGTCTCATTTTATTGCCAGGCTGGCCTTGAATTCATGGGCTTAAGCTTTCCAAACAGCTGGGAGTACAAAAGTCTGTCAACTCTTGTCTCAGAAGGATTAAGGAACTTTTTTTTGGCTTTTCGAGACAGGGTTTCTCTGTGTAGCCCTGGCTGTCCTGAAACTCACTCTGTAGTCCAGACTGGCCTCGAACTCAGAAATCCACCTGCCTCTGCCTCCCGAGTGCTGGGATTAAAGGCTTGCGCCACCACCGCCCAGCAGGATTAAGGAATTTATGTCTGGTTGCATTCTCCAAAAAGAAGCACATGATATATATTCCAATTGTTGTTGTAGTAGTAGTAGTAGTAGTAGTAGTAGTAGTAGTAGTAGTAGTAGTAGTAATGTGTGCATGTCACACATGCATACACACACACACAAGTGCACACATGCCACAGTGCACATAAAAGGTCAGAGGACAACTTTTAGGAGTTGCTGTCACCCATCGGATCGCTAGCTCTTCTCATAGCCATCCTGGCACTGCCAACAGCCTCAGGGTCTGCTTCCTGCCCTCCAGCCTGGGCAGAAGACCTCTGTGGCATGGCATGGCATGGCATCTGGCAAGCCCTCACTCACAAGCTTTCTCTGTTGCTCCCTCTCTCCATCCGTGGAATCCGGTCACCACATGAAAAGTACGGTTAGGTCTCATGGGGTGGTCCCGTAAAGTCCGTCCAGCCAACTCTAGCTCTAGTCCCCACTGGCTACCGGACCTTACAGAAGCTTCCCTGACAGCCTGGAGCCACCACCAGTGAGGAGTAGAGAAGTGAATTCTCTCACCAGCCCTGCCACCTAAACTGTAGAACAACTCTCTGAAGGCACCAGGGTTTGCCTGCCCCAATTTTTTTTTTTTTCACACAGTAGTGGGTTACTGGAATGCACAGCCAAAGTCAGACATCCGGTCAAGGAGGAAGCCTTCGATGGTGGCTTTAGTGGCGGGGATGGTGACCCAAATGGAAGACCAGCTTCTGCTTTCCCATCAAGCTACCAAACTGACCAACAGGATGGAAACCAAGTAGAAACTAACTCACTAAAGTGAAGATTGTTTTCATCATACAAATCATGAAAGAAATAAGCCACTGGCTGGTAAATGGAACCCATGTGAACGGGGTTATTGGGGAACCCTCTCGAGGAAGTGACCTGTATGCTGAGTTAGCCAAAGGGCCTGGGAAGAGAATCTGGGGCAGACTGAAGAGCAAGGGCAATGTCCCTGGAGGAGGAGAGAGTGTGACAGATGTTCAGGGAGGGGTGATTAGTGTGGCTGGAAACCCCTGGGAGATAAAGGAACGGAAAGCACGGATTGGATTGTTCCCAGTGCAGTGACAAACACTGGAACCTCTAAGCAGGGAGTCACAGCATCTAATTTACATCCGGAAGTAGATCTCTCTCGGCTGACAAGAACAGCTTAGGGGTTGAGGAACATGACTGTGGGGGCTAAGCGGGCTCTGATGCATCTAGAAGCCATAGAAAAAGGATACATTCTGCTTTAAAGAGCCAGACACTGTTGGCCGGAAGCGAGGACTCGAGTGAGTGATGTCAAGTTCATCTCCTGTCACCTGCTTTAGAGACAGAGCAGTGACAGAACAGCCACTGTTTGCTTCAGCAGGAAGGACAGGCTTGGAGGTATGGAAGGGTAAGAGAGCCTCAGTTCATAGAGGACTGGGTCAGTTTGAAGCATCCGTGGAGATGTCCAAAGAGAGACCCAGAGGGAGGATGTCAGGCAGGTGCCATAACTACCTGAGTTCAGAGGATAGCAGGATGGCCCAGTAAGCACAGGTATGTCCCCTTCTGGTCATTTTCTCTTGGTTATTTTCAACTTGTGTTGCTGAAATCATACAGAATTGTAGATTCCGTGCTTAGTAGAGCAGAGGAAACACTCCCCACACATTCCTAAACCCTTTGCAAAAAGCCTCCATTTTCATACTTGAAAGTAATCCTTGGTGTGAGTATTTCACCGGCACTCACCTTTCCCCTCCAGTAGATACATTGTTTCCTGACCGCTAGGTAGAGTGGATACATCGTTTCCTGACTGTGCTAGACACAGTGGATACATTGTTTCCTGACTGCGCTAGGCTAAGTCGCATTGATGTCAACCTCTAGAAACGAAGGAGAGATGGCTCAGCAGTTAAGAGCATGTGTTCCTTATGGAGAGGACCCAGGTTCAGTTCTCTATACCCACTTGGTGACTCACAACCAACCATCTGTAACTCTAGTTCCAAGGGATCTGATACCTCTTCTGATCTGCTGGGCATCAGGAACACCTGTGGTATAGGTAGAGACAAGCATGCAAAATGCTCATACACATAGGATAACCCCCTACCCCCAAATCTGAGGCAACACAGTGAATGCTAGGTCACCCATGAGGATATAGAGAAACCCTCTCTCAAGAAATTAAACACCAGGGATATAGCTCAATTGTAGGATGCTTGCTTAGCGTGCTAAGGTCCTGGGTTCCATTCTTAGCACCATACACAACAAAAGTCATTCCTGGGGTGACGGTGGCCTTCTGAAGGGGACCATGAACAGTCTGGTGGCAGAGAAAGGTGAAGAGAGCTGCATGGCAGAGGAGGGCTGCTAGGCCCCTGGCCCCTGGATTCCAACGGTGGCATCTCTGAAGGGGCTGTCACCTGACAAGGGGGTGTTCCTGTCAAATCACATACCAAATCTTCAGGACATGAGGACACAGAACAGGACAGCGAGGCAAACCTCACTGGTCTCTCAGAGTGCTTGGTGGTCAGTTATTAAATGTAGGGGAAGGGGGCTGGAGAGATGGCTCAGTGGTTAAGAGCACTGACTGCTCTTCTGGAGGTCCTAAGTTCAAATCCCAGCAACCACATGGTGGCTTACAACCATCTGTAAGAAGACCTGATTCCCTCTTCTGGTGTCTGAGGACAGCTACAGTGTACTTACATATAATAAATAAAATAAATCTTTAAAAAAAATGTTGGGGAAGGGCCTGCAAGAGGTAGTGGGTAAGCCAGGTGTAGTAGTGCATGCCTTTAACCATCCCAGCAGTAGGGAAACAGAGGCAGGAGGATCTCTGGGAGTTTTGAGACTAGCCTGGTCTACATAGCTAGTTCCAGGCCAGCCAAGCTACATAGTGAAACCCTTTCTCAAAAAAATTTTAAAAGCAGGGCTGGAGAGATGTCTCAGGAGTTGAGGGCTCTGACTGTTCTTCCAGAGGACCCAGGTTCAAATCCCAGCACCCACATGGCAGCTCACAACTGTCCGTAACTCCATGCTCTGATGCCATCACACAGACACGCATGCAGGCAAAACACCCATGCACATAAAATGGAAATAAGTAAATTATTAAAAACAATTTTTTTAAAAAATGAAAGAAAGATATGGGGGTGGGGGAGGAGGAAGCACCAGGCCTGTGACCCTGAGCTGTTTACAGCTCAAACACCCATTGCAACAACCATGTTTGAGGTGACAACAGGACCCTTCATTTTCCTGTTTTCCCTATAATACAAGCCCTTAGGCACGCCATACTTCCTAGAGGGAACATTCCCCAGGTCACCTGGCCTTGAGGACCCAGTCATTTGATGGCCATCAGGGCAGTCTTCTAGCTGTGTGGAGACAGACTGAGCCATCATGTGGGTTCATCTTCCCAGTGTGTTTTTCAGGGACTCCTGGCCCTGTGGAGCCATTAGCCCCCTCCATGTCTGAGTCCTGTGATTAAAATATGTGTGTGTATAGCAGCCCTCACAGTCCTACTTCGAACCACAGAAAGAGAAGTAACCCCACTGACAGTGTGCCCACCATGTGCCAGACATTGGGCTTCCTGTGAGAGACCCTGCCAAATATACCCAGGCCAATGAAGAAAGTCCTTATCCCACCTGGGGTCAGGGGCATAGGTTCTAACCTTAAGTGAGAGGACTGACCCCCACTGTGGGCATCAGTAAACAAGTGGTACTTACTTAGGCACCAGAGAGAAGCACATTGGCGGCTCAGAGCCTGGTATCTCTCCCATCTTTCCGTTGACGGCAACAGAGCTAAAGACCTGGGTGGGGGGGGGGGGGTGCAGCAGAGTCTTTTTCCTGTGTTTGTGGGATTTGAGTTTCTGATGTAGCATAGATAATCATTGGTGCCTTCCCAGTTGGAACTGGCCTGGCATGGGGCCAGGGCTGCCGCCTCAGGGCAGGTATAAGAGGCAGGGAGAAGGGCTGGAGCCAGAGTGGGGCAGAGACAGCAGTCACACACAGAGGACAAGAATTGGAACCCACATCACTGTGTCTAGACAGCCAGGTGGACAGGCCATTCTACGTGTGGCCTTCTCTTTGGGGGCTCATAGAGACCATCCATGGATGAGCCGCAAAAGGGTCATCAGAGATTGTCGGGGTGAGTACATTCAGCCACCTTCTTCCTAGCTCCCACCCTTCCCTTCCCCCACTGCCCCTCACCTCAGATTTGACTGAGGCTCCAAGTGGAGGCCAAGTGGCCTCTTGTCAGGAGTTGAACACTGGATCTCTCTAAGAGGTGGGTGTGACAAACCCTGGCATTTAGCCATTTGCAACAAAGGTCAGGTGCTCCAGCTTACCACACAAAATTGAGCACAGGAGAGGGAGGATGGAGCTAGGTTTAGCATCCTAATGCTCTTCATTTCTTACAGACACTAGTGCTAACAGATGAGGAGGGGCCAAGTCATTGCCCAAGGCTGCAAAACCAAGCAAGGGATCTCTCCCTCTCCTCTCCTCTCCCTCTCCCTCTCCCTCTCCCTCTCCCTCTCCCTCTCCCTCTCCCTCTCCCTCTCCCTCTCCCTCTCCCTCTCCCTCTCCCTCTCCCTCTCCCTCTCCCTCCCCTCCCCTCCCCTCCCTCTCCCTCCCCTCCCCTCCCTCCCCTCCCCCTCCCCTCCCCCTCCCCTCCCCCTTCCCCTCCCCCTCTCCCTCTCCCTCCTCTCTTTCCCGATTCCCCTTCCTGCCTCCTCTTTTCCCCCAGGACCTTGTGCACACACAAGCTAAGCTACCCTGAAGGGGAGGGGCCTGTGTTGGGTTAGAGGGGGAGGTATGTGTGTAGGAGGGTGTGAATGGCCACTACCACTGAACTACAGCCTGTGTTCTTTCTCTCCCCTTCCCTTCCATTCACTTCCTTCATTTCCTTTTTGTCTTCCCCTCTACTTTCTTCTTTCTTTCCTTTCTTCCCCTTTCCCTCCCCTTCCTTCTTTCTCTTTATACCAGAGGTCGCATCCAGGGCTCCACACTTGCTAGGCAAGCACCTCCTAATGAACTGTGCATACATCCTTAGGCAAAATTACATCTTCAAAGGGTCAGTTCTTTTGGTCTGAGCATGCCCCTTCAGGTTTTTGCTATAGCACACTCGTTGGCTTTGACAGGGAGCTGAACTGTAGGCTGTTGGTCCTGGGAAGCAGTCTGAGATTTTTGGTCCTATGTGTTAAATGTTAGATAGAGGGGCAGTGAGATGGCTCAATAGGGAAAAGTACTTAGCATACAAGCCCGATGATCTGAGTTCAACTCTTAGAACCCACATAAAGGTGGAAGGAGAGCCTTGACCCATGCCCACAAATACATATGCACACAATATATACACACAATATATACACACAATATATACACAATATTCTTTTTTTTTTTTTTGAGATAGGGTCTCAAGGTGTAGCCCTGACTGACCTGAAGACCAGGCTGGCTTTGTTGCAGAGATCCACCTGCCTCTGTCTCCCAAGTACTGGCATTAAATGTGTGCACCACTATGCCTAGCTTATGATATATTTTCTAAAAGTTACACAATGGGAAATTGAGGCTTGGGGTACAAATGGCAAATGGACTTAATCTTGGTCATTTATGGAACCAGCAGTCCTGAGTCCCTAGTATGGACCTTAGGTATCCTACAAGAGAATCAATGTTCCCAGGCCAGACTTCTGGAAAAGGCACTGAAGTGGCCAGAATTCACAGCTGGAATTCACTGTGTACGGCTAACATGTGCTAGATGCTAACTGCACATGCGGCCTTGAATGCCGAATTGCTCACAGACCCACCCCGTGGCCACTTGGCCTGGGGATCACAGGTGAGAGGGAGCAAAGGGCGGCTGGGTAGGCATGGATCCAGTGGGGTGTGCCCAGGCACCTCCTCATAGCTGGCGTTGTCTTGCAGCATTTCCTTGGCCAGGCCCAAGGACTCTACCCTGTCCTGAGCTGTGACAGAATGAAAGGCTGGCAATGGCGGTACACTCAGCTGGTAAGGGCTCAGCGCAAGCTGAGGATTCACTTGGGAGGTGATGAGCTCTCTAGCAGGGAGGGGCCTGGGCTAGGGTGGAAGGGTATGTGTCTGTCTGTCTGTGTGTCTGTGTGACTGTGTGTAGTTATCCCTCTTAACTCCTTTCCAGCTGGCTGGGGCTTTAAAGAAAGGGCTGATGGAGGACCTAGGGCATCCCCAAGGTCCCTCCTTCAGAGGGAATAGACCATTGTTGCTGTGCTTTTGGAGGACAATTTCATCATGAGGATTCCTCCAGGTCTGAGCCTGCGTAATGGAGAGGATAAGGAATATTAGATATTCCTTCTCAGACAGGCGTCTCCCCCCCACCCCCCCAGACAGGGTTTCTCTGTGTAGCCCTGGCTGTCCTGGAACTCACTCTGTAGACCAGTCCGTCTGCCTCTGCCTTTCGAGTGCTGGGATTATAGGCATGCACTACCACCTCCCAGCGAGGCGTCTCCTTCTATGATGAGCCTGATGCTATTGTGTATAGGGCTGCTCACATGTGTGAACACATACTCGAACACACCGTGGTAGAGTATGAAAGCTCAGTTAAATGAATGAGCATGGAGTCCCAGCAGGATCCCTGCCCACTGATACCCACACATGTATATAACCCCAGCTCGCACTCAAAGTACACTGACAGCCGACACACCCACCTGCCCACACACATGCCTCTATTTCAGGCAACATACAACTCATGTGGGCGAGCACACATTTTGTGGAGAGCTAGGTGTGACAGCACTTTTTCTGCACTGACTGAAAGTGAGCCCCAGGGCTTTCCTGTAAGGTGCAGAAATCAGCAGCACCTTCTTAGGATCCAGGGAGAGAATTCAGAGACACCAATAACAGCAGGCTATCCACACAGGCCTCATCGCAGAGTTCTGGACGATCAATGTCAGCCATTCTTGTAGTGGGTATTGTTGTAGCCACTATTGCCTGTCCTAACACACACAACTACAGCAGAGCCGGACTCCCACCTGCCCTCTGTCCTCTTCCAGGCTTAGAGCTCAGAGCCTGGTGTTTACCCTGGGGCGAGAGCAAACTGGAAACAGACCATCGTGACCCTCTGAGTGGCACTGTGCAGGCCTTTGCCCACCCCGTTCCTTCACTAGCAGTGACTAGCCAGGAGAAAGCACTTTGGAGGCAGGGACAGCGTCTTGTTTGTGGTGGGTGCTTCCCAGCTCCTTTGGGAACATGCCTCTTGAGTGCAAGCTGGGGTTATCCTTTGGGCTAGGACTGCAGGGGTCTGGGCAGGGGACAAGACAACCCTAGCTTTTGAGGTCCGGATATGGTGACAGCTGGTGCCCCTGTGTCCTTCAATCTGCCAAGCGTCTTTGTATCTTTACAGCCCACAGAGATGGAGGACACACTGTCTGGGGAGGAGGGTGAGGAGGAGGAAGAGGAGGAGCCAGCCCCAGCCCCAGCCCCCCAGGACCCTGTGGAGCCTCAGCTTACAGAAGCTAGCCAAGTCCTAGGTGCCTCGGAGATTAAGCAGGTTTGGACACATTCTATGTACTAGGACTTGAGTCCTCAAGTCCTCTTCCCTATATCAGCCACACCTGGGGCACTGAAGTCACAGCCACAATGTCCCTAGCTAAATGTCATTTTGAATCAACCATGCGTTCTCCCTGGGCTTCCCTGTCCTCTCCAGTCACACTAGCACCATCCTTCTCACTGGGTAGAACTGGGGAAAATGGCCCGGGTGACATGGATCCTAGAGACTAAAGCCAGAGCCTGGGTGGAACAGACACTTAGGGGAGTACCAGGAGGGGGGACTCTGTCTCTTATCTACCCTCTAAAGACCAAGTGACCAAGCTGAGTTCTCAGAGATCTGCCCTGGGTTGGCATCCAGGCTCTGACATCTATTCACCATCTCCCTGGACCTCAATTTTCACATCTATAAAATGGGAATCAAATTATAGCTAATGGGCATGAAGTCTCTGGCAGAGTGAAGGCTGAGTGGTGGGAGGGGAATAGATGGAGGCAATCCCTTCACTCAGCTCCAGCTCCATCTCCAGCTCAGCCTCCATCTGCCCCCAAGAGTCACTGGCCACCCCTGGAGTCTGGTCTTCTGCACATCAAGGGATGGCTTCAGTCTGCGGAGACTATACCGACAGATGGAGGGTCACAGTGGGCCAGTACTGCTGCTGCTGAGAGATCAGGATGGACAGGTGAGCTGGGCTGGGGCACGGGGGCTCCCAGACAGTCCAGGGAAGGGTAAAAAGCAAGAAAGCAGAGGACAGATTACATCACCTGTAAGCTATATGGACAGTGGCACTGAGACCGGTCACACTTGGAGCCAGGCCACCATTTGCTCACTTGCATGTCTGAAGTCACTCCTGTGTGCCAGGTTAAGACATGGAGCAGAGCAGGATCAAGCCAGAAATGGTCCAGCACTCTTAGGGTTAACAGTCTAACTTCGTGTCTGTGTGTGTGCGCGTGTGCGTGTGCGTGTGCGTGTGTGTGTGTGTGCCGGGGGCGGGGGGGGGCATTGAGCAATTAACCACCAACACCATGCATTGCACACACTCTTATATTTGCAAGCACAAGACCATGGATGGGTTGTTTTGATTTATTTTGAGGCAGGGTCTCATTCGTTAAGACACAAGCTGGCTCAGAACCCTAAATGTAGCCTATGCTGATCTTGAACTGCAAATCCTCCTGCCTGCCCCAGTCTCTCCAGTGGCTCTTACAGGAGGGTTTCAGATGGGAGATCTATATCTCAATGATGGATGCATATTTTGAAAATATCCTAAGCTGGTGGTGGTGGGGGAAATGAATTGTAGGAAATCAGAGAGAGCAAAGGCCTAAATGCCACAGAAGAACTTCAACGGCCGTGCCTGAAATCTATGTGGTCACTCAAACAATAGAATTTCTGGCGGATTCTCCATGCAGAAGGTGGGTGGGATTGCAAGCTGGTTTTAAATGTTCCTGTACAGAAGAAACAACAGAGTTGGAAGAGATCTCATGGGGCTCCAAATAGACAGGAGAGTCTGTCTGGAGAGGCTTCTTGCTTGAGAGCCCCTTCTGTGGCAGAGACTCCGTGCTATGAGAAGTTTCTCCTGGCAGTAAGCCTAAATCCTGCACCCCAGGACCCCCCATGCAGCTCTGTGATTATCCACACCCCAACGCCAATAGCCATCCCACAGAAGGAAGATGGCTCTATCAGTCACACAACTAGCAGGCAGGGGAGAAGCAAGGAGCAGAGCCACAGCTCCAACGTGACAGGATGTGAGGCACATTCTTGAGATAATCAGGGGCAATTGAATACACAGTGATACAAATCGATAATACCAGAGTTGTCGTTAGTTCTCTTGGCGTGATGCTAGCTAGCACTGGGCTTATATAAGAGTAAGGAGGTGGTGGATTAGGAGTGAAGGGTCATAGTATCATAGGCAAGTGGGCCTGAGAAATATAAAGAGAGAAAGCCAGTATGGGAAGTAGAGCAAACTTCCCGTGAGGTCCAAGGTGGAAGGAATTTGTACTTGTTTTGACCTTTAAATACTGCTACTGCTACTGCTACTGCTACTGCTACTGCTACTACCAATAATAGTAATTTTTGGCAGTTCAAAAGGGCCCTGCATGTGCTAGGAAAGCACTCTACCAACTGAGCTCTATCCCCAGCCCTGGGCTTTTCTGTACATTTGAAGTTGGTGGAGAAAGGTGAGAGGGAGCAGCGTATGTGTGGGCTGTCAGTGTGCAGAACAGCCTGTGCTCTGGCATTGAACAGGTACCAGAAGGAAGCATCCACAAAACCACGTATATCACCTTGGGGAGGGAGGGGGAGGGTTGATGATTTTTTTTTCCTGTAATTTCTAGCTCTTCTAGAAGCATTCCTTGTATGAAATAAGTACATCTGGAGCCAAGGCAATAGTTCAGTCAGTAAAGTGTTTGCCATGCAAGCATCAGGACCTGAGTTCAATTCCCAGCAGTCATGAAAAAAGCCAGGCGTGGCAGTGCATGTCTGTAACCCACAGGAGGCAGGCACCCTGGCCAAGTCCCATTGGTCATCTCCATTGTTAGTGAGTGCCTGTCTCAAAACAGCCTCTATTGCTGGCGGAAAGCAATTGAAGGAGATACTCCATATTGGCCTCTGACTTCCATATGCATGAGAACACACGTGTGTGTGTGCGTGTGCGTGTATGTGTGTGTACCTGTGTACACACATGAACACATTCATACAATACACACAGACACACAAAATACATTTAAGAAAAGGTAGGCCGGACATGTTACATGCCTGTAAAGGCTCTCGTGGAAGTAAGATCTGGGTTAGCCTGGGATACACAGCAGGACCCTGAAGAGACACAGACACTTAGACAGATAGAACAGAGGGTGGCAGGTGGGGTGGGGGAGTCATGGCAACTCAGGGAAGGCAGAAATGTACAACAGAGGGTGGCCCTATCTCCATCTCTGTGCCCAACTCCCCAGGAGTCCTGCAGGCTGAGCATGTACTTCGAAGTCTGGTGAAGGAGGTGGCTGGTGGACTCCGAGCTCCTTTCTTGCCATTTTCTCTGTTTTCCAGATGTTTGGCGCCTTCTCCTCCTCAGCTATCCGACTCAGCAAAGGCTTCTACGGTACTGGAGAGACATTCCTCTTCTCCTTCTCCCCACAGCTAAAGGTGAGGCTCAACCTTCTGTCATGGAGGAAGGCTATGACAGGTCACAGCTATGGGGAGTCCCCATGCTGAGCTGCCTCTTGTCCACTTCTCCACAGGGCAGTGGTAGGCATGGGAGAGCCCTCAGCTCACCATCAAGATCTCCAGAAACCATGAACTTATTAAGGGAGGAAGGCAGGTTACTCTGTATAGGACGGAAAGGGCAAGATGGGATCAAGTGTGGTAGACCTGAGGTGTGGGAGGGGAGGATGCTTACAATGGCATCTTGTAAAGTATGCACATGAAGGCTGGAGGAAGAGAAGGAGCTGCACAGTCCCTGCATGTGAGAAGGGGAGCCCAGAGAGCCCTTGGAGCCAGAAGAGGCTCTCTCTGATCTTTCTGATTCTTTCAGTGGGGTGCAGCTCTTCCTTGGCCAGGCTAGTACCAGAGCAGCCAGTGTTCTCAGACCAGCTCTTGGCAGGCCACAGTCACAGCGAATAATGGATGGGAAAGGGGTAGGCGGGAGTGGAAACACGGAGCGGGCTGCAGAGCTGTAGAGCTTAGGCCGGGCAGAGGGCCAGCAAAGCCAGAGGGATGGAGGGTGAACAAAGGTGGGGTTGGAGAGGAGCGGTCTCCCTGGGGTCAAATTCTTGGAGCAGTGGAAGCAGCTGAGCAATGCGTAGGACAACTGTAGGACAACGGGGAAGGAGCCAGGATGATGGAGGGCCATTCGAAATGAACTGGAGGGGCTCCCTTGCTCTCCTCGATAAGGACAAATGCTGGATGTGACCATGAAGACAGTGGCTGGAAACTGCAAGCGAGGAGGAAAGGCGAGGAGGTGGGTGGATAGAGCCTCAGAGTTCACTAGGGGGCTGGAAAGGAAGGGGTCCCCTTCAGGATAAGCAAAAGAGCTCAGTGGCAGGCACCAGTGACTCCTCAGAGGGCACAAGGGGCTGAAGAGCTGGAACTTATGAAGAAGGGAGACAGGGGGTCCCAGACATCTTCTAGCTATAGATTTTTCCACTGTTGGGTTGTTGGCTGACTGCAGCTGCTGGGTGCTGCCCGATCGACAGAGCGCACACAGCTTTTATGACAGTCACAGCAGCAACTCACAGGAACTTACCACCTCACAGACCAGCTCATTCAGCCGTTGCAAAAATCCCACAGGTGCACGCTGCTATCCTTGCCTCGTCTTACAGATGAGGGAACCGAGGCGCAAAGTGGTTGGGGATACGCCCAACTCAGTCAGTGGTGAAGGGAGAAGTGCAAACCAACCCCGGAGGCTCCACTCAGGCAGGGCGCTCCGGAGGCAGAGGACATGGGGGAGAAGGGTGCACACTTGGGAACCACAAATGTGGATGAATCAGCGTGTGAGGTAGAACGTGTAATTAATTGCTTAGTGTGCCCTTGACAACGAGTTGTTCACAGTCTGTGAAATGGATGGAGAGCTAGTTGTGGGTGCTTTTGTTTGTTATTAGATGTCTCCCCACCAGCACACAGACAGCAGTAAATACATCTGCCACACAGTCATCAAGTCTCCCACCAAGATGGTCAAAGGGGTGTGGACGGCCTTGCTAACAACAGAACATACCTGTTCTCTGCCTCTGTCAGCGGCAAGGAACTTTCCCTTCTTGGGTGAAAGGCAAAGGTGTCCCCAAGGCTGTAGGCTGGTCACCCTTCCTGCAGCTCATACTAAAAGCCCAAAGCTCTAGCATTTTCCTCTTGAACCAACATCGTCTTGTTGGAGCCTCCGGCTGCTTGCTATCATCAGAGCCGGGGATTTGGTTCTCTGATGACTGCCCTTGCTTCCCCTGTGGCTCTTCTCGTGATGTGCATATACCATGACTCTTCTCCAACCTCTTTCTAATATTGGTTATTTGTTTTTCCCTCACTTTGCCCCAGCAATGCCGGCCTAAACTGGAAGGCAAAAACCCAAGCCCACCCTGACCCAGGGCCTCCGCACGTTTTGTTCTGCTCAGCAGCCCTTCCACTGGATCCGTACACACCAGCCTCAGGACTATCCTGCTGTCCCCATCACAGTGACTGCCCTGGCTACCTTGTTTTAAGTGACCATTCCCTCTAAATCCTTATTGCCTCCAAGTGTCACTTCTCTTTCTAGCGTATGTAACATACCATTTCTTAGCCCTTTATCTGCCTTCCCTCTACATGTCTCCGAGGCAGTTGTTTTGTTCATTGTGTTTTACTGTTCTACCCAATGCCTAACTGGGCCTGGTGCATAAGTGCTAAAAAAAAATATTATTACATGAAATCCATTACTTCCAGGGGGTCACGGTCATCCCATACTTTGAAAAACTTGATTCTTGCCTGTGTCTTGGCCCGAGCTCTTTATGAGTTCCCAGTAATTGCACAAGTAACTGCTACTCCAAGTAACACGTGGAACTTTGTCTTAGTTTCTTCCGTAGCAATGTTTATCTTGCTCTTTCCAATCAGAAGGACACGTCCTTGAAGACAGCAGAGGAAGTGCAGAATTGATACAGAAGTCCCGTCTTCTTGTGCTGACTCCTTAGCTTTATCGCACCCCTTCGCACCCCTTCACAGTCTGGCCTTTACCTTTCTATTCTTCCGGGGTTGGGGAAGAGGAGTTGTTCCTTGTGATTGGGACATCGAATTACAGGAAGCAACATACTGGACTTTGGGGCCCTTTAAAAGCAACTTTATTGCCTATTTTGGTTCTTTAGTCTTCGTCCTTTTAATTCATGAGTGTGGCAAGGCACCCAGGGCGTTCTAGAACTACATTGTAGCGGGGCAGACAAGGCGAGCGAGCACTGCTCAAATGGAGCTGTCTCAGAGCTAGTAGATGCCTAGGGAAATCAATCAGGGGCTCTCTGCAATGGCACTCAGGCTGTAGGGTAAGAAATGACCCTTGGGGAGAAAAGCCTGGGTTGGGGAGGTCTGTGGACAGACGGGTCTGAACGTAGGGAGGCCCTAAGGCATGAGCACCTTCAGGTGTTGGTGAAAAGGAAGGCCAGTGTGGCTCAGGTGCAGTACCTAAGGGGAGGAGAGGGCACGGAGGAAAGCAAGGATGGGGGCAGGTGCACGCTGGCTGGAGGACTGAATTCTGTCTCCTTCACAGTGGAGGGGTGCCAGAAGGCTTTAGGTAGAAGACATATAGTGTGATTTAAAGTTGGTGGGCCACGCAGGTCACTATGGAGAGGGTTGTGGGAAGTATATGGCATGAGATCAGGAGGAGGCTGTGACCTAGATAGTGGGACGGAAATTCACAGGGGTTCACGGGGAGTCTTAGGTCAGATAGGGTGGTCTAAAGGCAGTTCCATTCCAGCTCTAGGCCTAGCTGCCTCCCTCTTTCTAGCTTTGAAAGCAGGAAGCTTTGGAGGTTTGATTGTTAGCATTTATTTGGCACTGCCAGGATGCAGGGGATCTGTGGCAGAGGGCATAAGGGGTGAAGACCAAGGAAATGGAAATATTAAGGCCTGGCAGCCCAGTCTTTCCTGGAACTCATTGGGTCCAGAAGCCTCCAGTCCCTACACAACACTGCCACCATGTGGCTTGGAGTCAGCCTGCAACGACAGCACTCAGAGGTGACCCCGCTTTTCCTTTTCCTCTTCACTCAGGTCTTTAAGTGGACAGGGCACAACTCTTTTTTTGTGAAAGGAGACCTGGACTCACTGATGATGGGCAGTGGAAGGTGCGTGTCTCTGTCCCCCACATCCTGGGGTGGCCCATGGCCCTTTCCCAAGGGTAGAATGGGCAAGGTGTGTTCCTCTCAGGCAGACTGCAATGCCCTTTGGCATCAGCACCACGTCTCATGCCTGGATGGCCACACTCAACCAGCCCATCCCCATCACACGCTTAGTGACATCTTAGTGTGACGTGACTGGGAACGAGGAGTCACAAGATGGGGAAGTCCCAGAGTTCCGAGTCCCATGGGACAAGGCTTGATAGAAGATGTGCATCTGGCTAAGAACACAGTCTGTGAGTTTGGGGGCAGGCGTGGGAGTTAGGAAAAAACAAAGGTTGTTCTCACCCTGGGGTGAGCCCTATGTGGAAGCACATTAAGTTATACCCTGAAGGTAAAAATAAAAGCATTCCTCTATCAGCTCAGCTCCACTGAGGGGCAGCAGGACACAGGGCACATCGGCCATCGCTGATTACCCATCCACTTCCTGCTTCCAGCCCAGGTTCTCTTTCAAATGTGATGAGAATGTTCTAAAACAGGGTTGAGGTGATAGCTGGACCACTGTGTAAGTTATTAAAACCAATGGCTTGTTTAAAAAAATGCCCTGTACGCTAGAGAGCACATGAGGAGGCCCCAAATCCTGATGAGCTGGAAGGGATGAGAACAGCCATGATGGAGGGACAGTGGTCGTGTGGTGATGGCAGCCAGTCACAGAGGCCTAGCACATGGCACAACCGTGCCGAGATTCCCCGTGTGTGCGTGCATGCACACGCATATGGAGAACTGAGGCTGACACTAGATGTCCTCCACAGTCCATCTCCACCATATCATTGAAGCGGCCTAGGCCCCGTGTGCTGCCCTCCCTGTGCTAGGGTTTTTATGTTATCTGGCTTTTTATGTTGGTGCTGGGGGCAGGTCCTCGTGCCCGAGTAACAGACATTGTACCTACAGAGCTGTCTCCAGAGCTCGTTCCCTCTCTCTTCAGTGGCCAGTTTGGGCTGTGGCTGGACGGAGACCTGTACCATGGCGGAAGCTACCCCTGTGCGACCTTCAACAATGAAGTGCTGGCCCGCAGGGAGCAGTTCTGCATCAAGGAGCTGGAGGCCTGGGTTCTGAGCTGACGCCTCCCGGGCCTCCTCACACAGGGCAGCCATTCTGCCCAACTCAGGATGGGGAAGAACCCTCATGTGGACTGTGGCTCTCAGCCAGCCTCCTTATGGCTTGAAAACCCAAGAACAGGGGCAGCCACTGCTCTTCAGCAGAGCTGATTATAAGGTGTGAAAGACATTGACTGAAGAAGCATACAATTTGTCTTTATGGGATTTGACAATCCCTAGAAGATCAAAAAACAAAACAAACAAAGCAAAAATCCTACCCCTCCCCCATAACATATTCATATTAAGTCAAGTCGGGTGTATGCACGGTGTGCACACACATGCACAGGCACGCACGCGCACACACACACACACACACACACACACACACACACACACTCGCACTCGCACTTCTCTTTTGTGTTTGAGAGATTACTTTTACTTTAAGAGCCTGGGTTCCACTTCTAAAACTAATAAAGAGAAGCATCATTCACTCTCTGTTGTCTCTTCTGGAGCCCAAATGGCACCGCTGAAGGCCAGCCACGGGTCAGGCGCTCACACATCTGTCACTTGATCTCACAGGACAGACATAGAGCTACGCTTGGACATTATGTAGATCTGGACGGAGGCTGAACCTCTGTAGACAGAACCCAGGGGGCTTGAGAGGAAAGAGCTTGTTTTCAGGCACGAGAGTCTTTGAGCTTACGCCCCCATACCCTTCCCGTGCATGGTCTGCCTTCTGCTGGAAAGGAGCCGGCTATAGCCTGCTTTTATTTTGGTGAGGAAAACCAAGTACCTGGGACCTTGTCCGTACTACTGTCCTGCAGACCCCACACAATGCTGTGACACCAAGAAGCATCTATGTGGGCCCTACAGAATATATTCCTTCGTACAGGAATCCAAACCGGGCATGCAGGGTATGAGAGTCTGCGATTAAGGAGCTTGCCTCTAGTTTCAGGATAGAAACGCTCATGAAAGCTTTATGGCAGCTGTCCCCTACCCAACTGATGTCACCGTCACTAAACCTGTGGTTCTATTTACAGCAAGCTGACAGTATTCAGTAACTCGAGAGACTAAGCTGTTAAAATCTCCATTTTTAATGCAGTCTCGTAAACGACACAGGTACTCACAAGGAAAACAGCATCAAAGGCAGAAAATGGGTCAGATTTGTTTCCCACATACCATGGTACAAAATTAGGACTACAAAACTCCACAATAAACCATAATGATTTAAAAAATATAGACTGGCAAAAATACAAAAATATTCGCAGAAAACTTTCCACTTCTTAACCTTGAGTCTGGGCACACAAAGGGGAGGGGGACCCCTAGCTGTCTCGTGGATCTACAGAGGCACCGTGGCTAGTGGGGGAGCTAGCACCTCCCGTGTGCATTTATGACCCCATAGTGGCAGACACACCAAATACTCTTCACCCATGAGTGGACAAGACAGAACGTGGCTACCCGGAGGAGAGAGGCAGCACAAGGCTGCTCGCCCGGGAGAGCATCATCACTAAGATGTCGCCTCCAGCTCCTGCCTCTGTCCCCACTGCCTGCATCTCTAGCATTTCTGTTGACCACTGTTGGCTCCAATTGGACTCAATTCCTGGTAAAGCTGTGCAAAGTGGGGGTGAGGGGGGCAGCAGGGAGAACCACAGCGGCTCGGCACTGGTAGGAACAGCAAGCTACAAAGAGAACCTGAGACTCACTGCGCAGTCTGCTAAGCTCACAAAGGCAGTCCAGAATGTTCTAAAACCCGTAAACACACTGCAGCAACAGTGGTGCCGGAGAGAGCAGCCAGAGGGTGGGGTCGGTGGTCAGCTGACCAGTTCAGCTCAGAAGAGATGGGCGAAGACCTGTCCCCAGGCTGGCAGCAGTGAGTCCCCTGGGGCTGGAGGGGTTGCAGGTGCTTTAAAACTCTGATTTTGTCTGGAGTCACGACAGACTCAGGAGTAGCCTGGTATGAGGTGTCCTCTGAACCTAGCCTCTCCTAAAGCAGGGGACAGGGGGAGTTGTACCAGGAAGACAGAGATGGAGCTGAGGTCATCGGTAGAGTACCCGCCTGACACACCTCAGCTCCTCTGAGGAAAGAACTGCTCCCGATGCCCCCCATGCCTGGCACTTAACAGGGATGGAAGTGGTGGGGTGTTGTGGGGGGAGCAGGGTGCCGGGCACCTCTTCAGTGGGCTGGGATTTTGGTTTTTTTTTTAACTACACGGCGCATCACAATTTCCATTCTAGTTTGTACCCTTGTCTCAATTCCTGATTTAAAAACAAAAGGCAATCCTTTGTCCCAAGAGTTCAGGATAGATGGGAGAGTTATCCTGGGAAATAGGTTGCTAAAGGAGAAAGGTTTCAGTCAGTGCTAAAAATACACCAGATAATGCTTCTTACAGCATCTGTCTCAGTCAAGAGACACCACGGCCAAGGCAACTCTTATAAAGGAAAGCGGTTAACTGGGGGTGTGCTTACAGCTTCAGAGGGTTAATCCACCATCATGGCGAGGAACAGGCGCTGTGTGGTAGCTGATGGACAGGAGGGAGGGAGGGAGGGAGGGAGGGAGGGAGGGAGGGAGAGAGAGAGAGAGAGAGAGAGAGAGAGAGAGAGAGTACAAGAGCATGCACATCTTCTGTGACACACTTCCTATAGCAAGGCCACACTGTCTCGATCCTTGTAATCCTTTCAAACAGTTCCACTCCCTGGTGACCAGGCATTGAATTATATGACCTTATGGGACCATTCTTAGTCAAACCACCACAGGCTAGATAGGAAAAATTTGTTAATGTTACCATTTTTCATTTTGAATGAAAACGAGACCCCCCCACCCCAGCACGAGAATACATTCCAGATACTAAATAAAGGTCATTGGTGGGCCCGGATTATATTTCCTAACTTAATTGTGAAGAGGGAAAGAGGTTTTTGAAAAGAACTAACCGCAGATATTCACTTAAAATTTTAGACATGTTTTTACTTTGGATACTTCTTGGAGGCAAGATGAAGTCTTATTATTCCATTTCAGAGGTGTTATGAGTGGAGCTATAATGTCACCATCCTATTAGAGAGAGAGAGAGAGAAAAGAGAGTCAGGACACAAAGAAAAGCCAGTTTCCATCATTGTATCTGGGCTGTGTCTCAGACACACACACCTCTGTCCTGAACATAGATTGCTTCTACATACACTTCCTCTTGAGAAATTCAAAGCTGTACATGTCCTGTGACTATAAACTAGAAAACACCATAGTCCTAAGCAGACAGAGGTCTCATGGGAAACTGGCTGAGTCACAGGACACAGCTGCCCAGAGCTGCCTGAGTTCACACCCTGCATGGGGCTCACGGGGAGACAGAAGCTATACTGCAGGCTTGCTTCTCTTTTCTCTAGTCTCCTCGAAAACAAATGAGCCAGGTCTGCAAATGGGGGAGGACACAGAGGAGGACAGGGACAAATGACACCCAGAACCCTGGGACCTTTTTCTTTAAATAAACCTCTTAACTTTGGCCCCATTAACACAGCTCCAGCCACATGCACCCTTCCACCCAAGGGTCACACAATGACCCGAGAGGAGGAAGCATGAGCACCAAGGCCCCTGGCCGTGCACGCCTCCTGGAACAAGGCCGGGCTGCCTCTGACCATTCGTCTCAGGTACTCAGCACCTCTTAACCCGCCACTCAAACCCGCCACTCTCGTCTCCTTTCTAGCCCTTGGGTGGAGTCATAGTCTGGAGATGAAGAGGGCAGTGCAGCCTGAGTAGTTTCCCTCCCATCTCCTCTGGCATGGGCTTCAGGGCGTCACCACTCTATGGTTCCAGCTGCTGGAAGGGGCCTCAGCTCCTGGACGCCCACCTGCTCCCTCAGCCTGTCCTAAACTACAGTAAGATCACCCGGGCACTGAGTCACTGTTCCATTTGTTCCTTCGGTTACTTTGGTAACGTCCGGATGTTAAATGTCTTCTGCTGAGCACACCGGATCTGACTGGACAGAGCTCCTGGGAGCTGCTGCTCCTCTCAAAGGCAGCCGCGTTGTAAAGCGCTTACATCACACCTTCGGACTTCAGCTCCAGCAGGTGTTAAGAATGCGAACTGAAAGATTTCACTTGCTCCAGTTCAATGGCTTCAGGCTGCCCCTGGCACACGGATGGCAGGGGGCATCCACCACTCGATGCTGCTCCTGAAAGGGCTCATGGTCTCTGTTAGCTTTTCAGCTTTCCCCGTGCTGTTTCCGTCTCAATGCCCGCCTAATGGCCCTGCTGCTGGCCCTGGAAACAGCCGCTGATCTCTCTCCTCCTTTAGGAGCTGGCCTGTAAGCTTCTCCTGATGCAGGCTTTTCTCATCTAGCCAAGTCTGGCAAGATCTCCTTTGCACCCCAAAGCACGTAACACTACACAATTGCTTTTCACTTGTATGTCTGTGGTACACACTTAGAATGAGACACAGGCACTAAGGAACTATGACCCTCTTAGGTACTGGCTTCATCGTGGTTCCTAACACAGGGCCTGACAAGAAATAGACCATGGTCTAAGGCACTTACCACACACACATTCTATTTCTGTTTTCCTTTAAAAAATAAAAGTGTGTGTATGTTGTGTGTGTCTAAGGTATGTATGTGTGTGTGTGTGTGGTATGTGTGTTGTGTATGATATATGTGTATTCTGTCTATGTATGTGGTATATATGTGGTATGTGTGTGATGTATATGTGTAGTGTGTGTGTGCTGAGTGTGATATATGTGTATTGTGTCTATCTATATGTGTATGTGCAGGGGGTGTATATGTGTCTTGTGTGTGTGCGGGCAATCTTGACTGTGCAGGCACAAACTCCTCAACCTCTTTTAGAATTTTCCCTCGGCATTTCTTATTTTATGAGTATGGTACCCACGGAGGCCAGAAGAGGGCATCAGATCCTCTGGAACTGGAGTTACAGCTGGTTGTGAGCCGCATGTGGCTGCTGGGTGCTGGGAATTGAATCAGGGTCCTCAGCCATCTCTCCAGCCCCACATTGCTACAATTTAAATGAGAACTTCTCAGTGGATAAGAAGGATCACTTTCGGGCTTTCCTTAAAGATTGAAAAGTACACCAGGCACCTCTGTGGCTGCATCCCTACACTCGCATCTTGGGAAGCGAGGCAGGGGACCTGAAACTCAAGGCCAACCTCGGCTACACAGCAAAGTTGAGACCAATCTGAGCTACATAGGACCCTGTCTCACCCCAACTCCAGGTTTCTTTTTTTTTTTTCTTTTTCTTTTTTAATGTACGAGGATGAGCGAGCGTCCCCCACCTGTGGCTTGGTGAAGTCCCTGAGCGCACACCACTGAACAAAGTGCTTCCCGGCGGCGTCCAGGCTCTTCCCGTCTTTCTTCTTACAGTACACCCGAATGAGCTGCTCTGCAAATTTCTCTGGCAGCAGTTGTGACACCTTTTTTTTTTATAAAAAGAAAAGATTTTATTTTAGCTTTGAGTTCACTCTGCCAAGAACTACTCAGCTGCCTCCCAGGTTCTGAGGAACCATTTTTTTTTTTTTTTTTTTTTTTTAAAACTAGCTCCTACTTTTTTTTTTTTTAATATATTTATGTAAGTACACTGTAGCTGTCTTCAGACACTCCAGAAGAGGGCATCAGATTTTGTTACGGATGGTTGTGAGCCACCATGTGGTTGCTGGGATTTGAACTCAGGACCTTTGGAAGAGCAGTCAGTGCTCTTATCCGCTGAGCCATCTCTCCAGCCCCTGAGGAACCATTTTTAATGTTGAGTTAAAAGCACTGCGCTGCTCTCCTGTTTTATTCCAATTATAATTCAAAGGAGAAAATACTTATTTACTGCAAAATGCCTCAGAATTTTATGTTAATTACTATGGAGCAATGGGCTTTGCACAGACAGCCTGGTCTCCCCTGGTGGGACCAGATGGGTGTTAATTTCCACCTACAAGGGATGGAAGGCATTCAATCATGTCTCCTGGACCCCTGGCTCCTGAAGAAGTTACTGCACCCACAGGAGAGGCATGTGGCTTTCAGTCACGTAGACAATGTCCTAAGCTTCTGGTATTCTGGCTAAACGCCTCCCTACAGTTACCTAGCAACAGCAAGATAGCCTAGCCCACTATAAGAGGGGCTGCTTGGCCCTACCTCTCTCTCTCTTTCTCTCTAAGCTTTTACCTCTCATACTCTCTAGCCTTCCTTCTCTCTCTCTTCCCCCCTTCTCTCCCTCTCTCTTTCTACCTTCTTTCTTTCTCCCTGCCTTTCTACAATAAAGCTCTAAAACCATAGACTGTCTCTGACCACCAAGGTCCACCATGCTTGAAAATTGGGATAGGCTTTTTCCTAACGAGCCGCTCTAACCTCCCGCCAGAAGGCCTTCCTATGCTGCAGCCAAGGAACGGACTAAGAACTCTCGCCTGTGTAGGAACCACCCAGTGACCCCCTCTCCCCCTGCCCTCTTGTCCCTTATCTCCAGGGCCAAGTGTCGCCCGGGGCCCCTATTCTGTTCTCAGCTCCTCTGCCGTGTCCAGTGTGGGATGCCGGAGGCTGAGAACCTGGTACCTGGGGCTGCCCCTTGTCCACCACCCGCCGTGTGGGGTCAGTGGCTTAAAAGCCTGAAAGATACAGGACATAAATTATATACATACCACAGACTCTCATGTAAGATATACAGATAAGCCCATTTAACTTGTATAACTTCAGCCATGGTCCACTAGATGTTGTAGCTGACACTTAAGACCAAACACTGCACTTTAAATGATATTCAGCAACCAGGAGACACTGGAAATTGCCTGTTATTATACCTCTTTTTTTGAGATAAAGTCTCATGATTGTAGCCTGGGCTTACCTTGAACTAAGGATCCCATGTTCTAGGTGTATCTAGCACTTTATTTAAAAAAGTTTTTTTTTTTTTTTTTTTTTTTTTGTGGATCAGGGATTGAACCCAAGGCCTCAGGGTATGCAAGGTGAATATTTCTCACAACTGAGTTCTGTTCCTACCTCTCTTTTTCCTCCCCTTCCTATTTTGAGAAAATGTCTTAGGCTCTTGGTATCAAGGCCTGTACCACTATATCCAGACACATATGTATATATAGGTCTATTTCTTTATATATAGATTTTCTGGCTGGCCTCGAACTCAGAGATTCACATGTCTTTGCCTCCCAAGTACTAGGATTAAAGGCGTGCGCCACCACTGCCTAGTTAGATTTTCTTTTTCTTTTCTTTTTTTTTTTTTTTTTAAAGATTTATTTATTGATTATATGTAAGTACACTGTAGCTGTCTTCAGATACACCAGAAGAGGGAGTCAGATCTTGTTACGGATGGTTGTGAGCCACCATGTGGTTGCTGGGATTTGAACTCAGGACCTTTGGAAGAGCAGTCGGGTGCTCTTACCTGCTGAGCCATCTCACCAGCCCGATTTTCTTTTTTTTTTTTGAGGAAGGGTCTTACTACTGTTGCTGTGGGTGGCCTGGAACTCACTATATAGACCAGGCTGCCTCACAGACATCCACCTGACTATGACTCTGGACTGCTAGGATCAAAGGTGTATACTACCATGCCCAGCTAGACACAGTTATTTAATATTGCTGTTTGTTTTATCTTGAGAGAGTCTTGTGTACCCCAGGCTGGCCTTCAACTCCTGACTCTTAGCTTCCCAAATGTGGGGATTACAAGTATGTACTAGCATCCCTGGCTTATGCTTTACTTATAAAAACAAATTCATTAGTTTTATTTTATGTGTGTGTGTTTTACCTGTAGTATGTATGTGTGTATATATGTATGCATACCACATACATGCTAGAAATCAAACCAGTGTTCTCTCCCAGAGCTGTAAGTACTCATAATCACTGAGCCATTTCTCTAGCCATGCCTTTTTACAGGTGAAAATAGATTTTTCTGTCATGCAACACATGCTGACCAGTTTCTCCTCCTCCGATCCTCTCAGCTCCCCACCCCCTCCCCAGAACCACTCCCCCTCCTCCATCTCCCATCAGAAAAGAGCGGGCCTCCCAGAGACAACCAAACATGACAAAACAAAACACAATCAGACAAGGCAAAAGCCCTCACATCGAAGCTGCATCAATCAACGTGACAAGAGGAAAAGAGTCCCAAGAACAGGCAAGAGTCAGAGACACGCCGTTCCCACAGTTAGGAGTCCCAGGGAAGCACCAAGCTAACAGCCACAGCACACATGCAGAGAGCGTGGTGCAGAGCCAGGAGGCCCAGTGCTTGCCACCTCGGTGTCTGAAAGCCTGTGTGAGCCCTGCTTAGCTGACTCAGTGGGCTGCACTCTCTGTTTATTTTTAACAGTACACACTAACTTTACAACCTGATTAGTATGCAGAACACAAACTGACTTTAAGACTTGCCAAACACATACCTCTAGAGCGGACCTTTCTTACGTGACCATTACCTGCTCTTTATTGATCCTGACCGCTTGCTTGCTGTTGCTCTTACAATAGAAGTGAACACGATCGATTGGATTCTTGTCTTCCATCCCATAATCCACATTGATAACCTTAATTAAAACAACAGACAAGTAAGCAATCACATAATGACGCGAGACGTGAGAAATGAACTGAGTCCTCTGGGGGCTCAGAAGTAGGGATAATGGACATCATCATACATGGGATAAAAATAACTGGCACATGACCACCTCTGGGGATTTGGTCTAGGAACCTGGGTGGAGGGGGAAGGGTCTATGAGTATTCACCTAAGCAGGGTACAAAGGCATTGCCTCACATGTGATAGACACCAAGAGATAGTAGACAACGTCTGTGTACGCATGGGTATGAACAAGAGCAGGCCAGGTGTTGGCTTTGGCTGGCACTCTTTAGGTGTCATGCACTTCATTTTTCTGAGACAGGCTCTCTCACTGGCTGGGAGCTCATCCAGTCACTTAGGCCGGAGGTCCAGGGAGCCGCAGGGTCCTCTGGTCTTTCCATCCCTAGTTCTGGCCTGAAAAGTGTGTGCTGCCATCCTTTCTCTCTCTCTCTCTCTCTCTCTCTCTCTCTCTCTCTCTCTCTCTCTCTGTGTGTGTGTGTGTGTGTGTGTGTGTGTGTGTGTGTGTGTGTATGTGTGCGTGTATTGTCTATGTGTGAGTGTGTGTGTCTGTGTGAATTTTTTTAAGCGGATTCTGCAGACAGAACTCAGGTCCTCAGGCTAACGTGGCAGTAGAAATATAAGTGAGCAGGAAAGAGCCAGGTAGGAATCTAAGAATTCAGAATTCAGAAGGCATTTCCTTGAGTTTGCCCCCAAAGGAGAAAAAAGGCAGCAAGATGGATGTAGTGTTTTTTTTTGTTTTTTGTTTTTTTTTTTTTTTCAGATGAAAGACTGTCTAACTGCTAAAGGGAAAGTCTATAGGAGGAGGGACAGGACTGGCGGTGTTGGCTTACAGAAGACATGAATGCAGAACGGGCTCCTCAGGTGCAGTGTCAAGCAGGGTGGGCATTAGCCACATACACTGACTAGGCTGGCCTTGAACTCAGAGATCAGCCTACCTTTGCTACCCAAGTGCTGGAATTAAAGGCATGCACCATCCTGCCCACCCACCTCCCTGAAGGGAAGGCATTTTTTTCCTTTTTCTTTTTCTTTTCTTTTCTTTCTTTCTTTTTTTTTTCCGAGACAGGGTTTCTCTGTGTAGCCCTGGCTGTCCTGGAACTCACTTTGTAGACCAGGCTGGCCTTGAACTCAGAAATTCGCCTGCCTCTGCCTCCCGAGTGCTGGGATTAAAGGCATGCACCACCACACCCGGCAGGCATTTTTTTAAAACACAAATTTTCATTGAGTCTATTCTTGGGCCCACTTCTTACATCAACTATGAAATCTTCGGCCTTCAGTTCAACATCCGGGGCTTTTTCAGGTTTGGCTTTAGCAACTTCTTGGGGAAGCCGTTCATATTCTTCCTAGAAGAGATAAGACCCCCAATTAGGATCCAGTTTGTCATTAAGCACTTATACCACGTTACTTCTCTTCTTCGGCAAAGGAAAACATAGATACCCCGACAAGACAGCTCCACTGCCTGCTGGCTTCGAAATGAACAGGGCACTCTTCATTAAAAAACAAACAAAACCAACCATCACAGTTCAGAAAGAACGTTGCATTTATCTATCTATGGCTACCTCCTGCTGTTTTTGCAGTGACTAGTGTTGCACGCAGCCCCTGTGACCCTCTCCCAGCATCTCCCCAGAAATCTGCTTAGAGCAGCAAGCTCGCCTTTCCCAGGCCTTCTGTATTTCTGGCCACATACAATACAAACGACATGCAAAATCTAAGGAGCCGACTGTCACAGTGCTGGTCCAGTTCCTGAGCAATGACAGACTTTTAGTAGTTAAGTTTTCGGACAGTCAAAAGTTAAAGGTTGGGGCTGGTGAGATGGCTCAGCGGGTAAGAGCACTAACTGCTCTTCAGGAGGTCCTGAGTTCAAATCTCAGCAACCACATGGTGGCTCACAACCATCCGTAGTAACATATGACACCCTCTTCTGGTGTCTAAAGACAGCTACAATGTACTTACATATAATAAATAAATTCTTTAAAAAAAAAAGTCTCAAATACCTTTAAAAAAAAGTTAAAGGTCAATTTTTGACTGCATGGTGTCAAGTGTCCCTAATCAGCATTGCTTAAGGGTCAACAATAGACAAAAAAACCCCGCCTTCTCAGAGTCTTAGTGGCGTTTGCACGGGTCTTATTTTGAGGGATTTCTGCCTTAGATATCCATTTTCCAGTGGTTGGATCTATCTAAAATTTGAGGCCCTTATTGAATTTGAGAGGGCATATTTACAGTTGTCTAGACCTGCCTTTGGGTCCTACCTGACTCCTTTCATGAACAATTTATTGACTATTGCTCAGCCTCAGTTTCTTATCTGGTAAATGGGTCTAAGAATATTGAGAAGACTAAATGAGAATAAACAGGAGACGTGGTTGCTGTGATAGACTAATGGCTTGCTCTTGAGAACAGTGGTTCGATCAACCCTCCACTAACAACAGGGTTGCTGGTGATTCAACTTACCTTCCTAATCTTCTCACGCTTTGGCTGGGTCTCACCCAAATACTTGTATAGATTGCGGCATTCAATGTTCCTTAAAATACTTTGGGCCTCAGACAACTGTGGATCAGTAGAGTGTAAAACCTCCAGAAAAATGTTATCTGTCAATGTGATGAAATTTCATTCACGTTAAAACGATGGCAGGATTTAAAGACACTCCACTGGGGTCCTGAAATGGTCTCAATAAGGCAGGAACATTATGATGTCTGAGTCAAAGAAGATGGCAGCAAGAGAGGGAGAAGGCACGGGCAGAAGGGGGTGAGATGAACTGAGAGTGCATTGGAACCAACGGATCGAGCTGGCGCAGGCAGTACACAGAGCCTAACGTATTACTGTGGGGCCTTCATTTTTGTAAATGAGACAAATCTTGCTACTTAGTCCCAGATGGCCTTAAACATTTACAAACAAAATGATGTCTATGATCTACTTAAAATGGCCCAATGTCTGCAGAAAGAGGTACGTGGGGAAAACTTCTGTGCAGTAACAGTTGAAGCTAAGTGACCAGTACATGTAAGTTTGTAAACTGACCTAATTAAAGGTTCTTTTTTAAGTTTTAAAATATTTTATTCTATGATCACAATAGACGGGGAAAAAATCTCTTCTTTCAATTTTCTTTACAACTTTTCTAATTCAGATATCCTTCAACCGAGTTTATGATCCTCGCTTTCCACACAAGCGCTGTATGTGTATACAATTTTCTTGCTTTGTGTTTCTTTTTTGAGAGAAGGTCTCATTCTTAGAGAAGCTTGAACTCACGATGGAGCTCAGGCTGGTCTCCACTTGTGGCAATCCCCCTGAGTAGTGGGTTTAAAGGTATAATGTTACGGTAAATCTCCAACCCCAAAAAGCCTGGGCAAAGAAATCATAATTCAATTAATATGAATACAAGCTACACGACTAGATTGGGCAGATCTACCGCTATGCTACTGTACTCCCCAGCTAGGAGGAACTTGTGGTTCCTCCAGCCCACGTGCTTCTGCTCCATTGTCCTTCCTCCTCCTCCCTCCCCTCTGTCATCCTCTCTCTCTTCCTCCCCCAAACTTTTCAGCTCCACCTTCCTTTCTACTGCCCAATCACCAGCTCTAGCCTTTATTTTACCAGTTAAGGTGGGGAGAAGGCTCACAAGTCACCTGTGGATGGGATTCACTCCCTGCCTGGAGCTCCTCCCAGGAAAATGGAATTAGCATCAAATACAAGACCAATCTATCCACAACAAACAGTGTGAGCCACTGCATCCGGCTGGACAGTGTGAGCCACTGCATCCGGCTGGACAGTGTGAGCCACTGCATCCGGCTGGACAGTGTGAGCCACTGCATCTGGCTGTGTGAATACCATTTTTTTTTTAAATGAAACATTTGAACACTGCAGTATGTATCTCCCAAGAACAGGAACATTTACTTTTTAAAACATAAATAAATGAGCCAAGAAATTTAACAGTGATATTTTTAAAAATTGTTAACATGTCTTAATAATGTAACTTAAGCTTTTCACCATTAGTAACAGTGAAACCAAGCAAATATGTAGATAAACTAATGGTCACATGCTTTTAGTCTTTGAAAATCTAGAGCTAGACCAGTTCCTTGCCGGAATGCTGGCCTTTAGGGCAGATCAGGGAGCCATCCTGCCTATGCTGCTGCCACGATGCACTGTTGAACCTGATCAGGTGATTAAGGTGATAGTCCTCAGATTTCTCCACTATAAACTTTTTTGGGGGAGTGTGGTGCTGTGGACTGGACCCAGGGCCTCATATGGCATTCCTATCTACCATCAGCCCTTAATTAACGACCTGCTGGGTTTGAGTCTGTATGATACCCTAGCAACCTTTCAGCCTTTGACTTAGCGCTCAGTGCTGACAAGGTTGTTTGTTTGTTTTTTTTTAATTTTAGTTTAAAATTTTTAGTATTAATCTAGTTGTATTAGGTAGCAACAAATATTGTGTCTTGAGTGCTTACCCGTCAACTTAGTGAAGGCTTCCATGTCATCAATGGCTGTGGAAATGCGGAACTTCTTCCCGGCAGTCCCTGTAATCTCCACGTAGGGGTCTGCTTTGAGGAAGGCATCTGTAATCCTGAGGTCATTTTGTAAAAACATAGAAGGAAATTTTGAAGATTTGCTTTGCATCGTGCACACAAGGATCCTTCTAGTTTAAGAAAACATATAAGGTACGGTCAATGTTTGAAAGACTACTGTGTATGACCGTGAGTTGCACACCTACTGTGCTCCAGGCAGGACAGCAGAGCTTTAGAGGCCTTGAGTTGCACACCTACTGTGCTCCAGGCAGGACAGCAGAGCTTTAGAGGCCTTGAGTTGCACACCTACTGTGCTCCAGGCAGGACAGCAGAGCTTTTGAGGCCTTGAGTTGCACACCTACTGTGCTTCAGGCAGAACAGCAGAGCTTTAGAGGCCTTGAGTTGCACACCTACTGTGCTCCAGGCAGGACAGCAGAGCTTTAGAGGCCTTGAGTTGCACACCTACTGTGCTCCAGGCAGGACAGCAGAGCTTTAGAGGCCTTTATGTTATTTGGTTTTTCCAATAATAAGGATACTCAGCCTCAATTTTATGGGTGCAGAAATAACATGATTTTCCTTTAAACAAGTTCAGGAGAAGTGTATTAAACCATGAACCAAAGGCTCTCCCTGACTCTGAACTGAAAACAAAATTACTTAAGCTCTTTTCTCCTCTTGAGACAATGTCTCAGACTGCCTTTAAAGTTGCTACATACCTGAAACGCTGAAATGACCTTGAGCTCTAGCGCTCTCTCTCTCTCTCTCTCTCTCTCTGGCATCACAGACCTGTACTACCACATTAATCTTTACATGTTTTTTCCCCTTTTTTGACAGGGTTTTTCTACATAGCCCTGTCTATCCTAGAACTCACTTTGTAGACCAGGCTGGCCTTGAACTCACACATATCTGCCAACCTCTGCCTCCAGATGCTGGGACCAAAGGTGTGCGATACCATGCCTGGTTTATGCTAGGCTTCTTTTAAGTATACCTTTTTCTACTATACAGCGTGCACTGGGGATGCTAATGTGGCAAAGCACCCTGCAAACTTTCACAGTGAAGGACCACTGACATCCTTACATTATGTCGATGAGGTTGCTGATCTTGTGTTGGTAAGCTCTTCGGTGTAAGCAGTTGCGAGTGTGGAACATGTCATACAGATTTCCAACCTCCTGTAAGGGAACAGAAACAGGACTGCAGGGTCAGATGGTGTCTACCTTTGTTTGGGAAAGGATCTCACAGACATCCTAGAACTCAGAGACATCTATCTGCCTCTGCCTCCTGAGTGCTGAAGGCACAATACATAAATAAATATAAAAAATGACAGAGCTTTAAAAAGGGCCAGCAAACAGAAAGACTTTCCTATAGCATAATTCCATACCACTTCCATTTTTTTAAAGATTTATTTATTATATATAAGTACACTGTAGCTGTCTTTAGACACACCAAAGAGGGCATCAGATCTCATTACAGATGGTTGTGAGCCACCATGTGGTTGCTAGGATTTGAACTCAGGACCTCTGGAAGAGCAGTCAGTGCTCTTAACCGCTGAGCCATCTCTCCAGCCCTCCATACCACTTCTTAAGTTAGATGAGTATCATCCAGTAAGGACCTAACAGGGTTGAAATTTCAGTTGTGTTAATTATTTAACTAGACCCTTCCACATACCTCACTGTGTTCACCTGGTAAATAGAAAGGATGGTTTGTCCTACCAAAACTCATATCCCAATTTAGTCCCTAAAGTAACAGCAGTAAGGGAGTGGTAGGCCCTTTAAGAGTGGATTAGGGTATCACAGCTCTGATCTCATGAAGTGACTAGGTTAGTTTGTGGAAGCAGGCTGTTATAAAGCCAGACTGGAACTGCCCTACCTCTCCTCAGGACCATTCTTGTTTGCACTTCCAGCTCTCGCCATGCATGGAACAGCATGGGATCCATACCAAAAGTAGAGCAGATGCTACTAGCACGCTCTTAAACTTCCTGTAGAACTACAAAGTAGATAAACCCCTTTTCTTCATAAATTACACAGGTGCAGGTATTGTTATAGCAACAGAACACAGACTGAAACAAACGAAATAGTAATACTAACTCGTAGGGTAATAAGAATTGAGTTGACCTATCAAAAGCACTTAAAACCTACCTAGAATAAGACTCAATAACTGTGGGGTTTAATTTTATTATTACTATTGTTATTGTTTAACAATGTAATAGAGGGGGCTGGAGAGATGGCTCAGCGGTTAAGAGCACTGACTGCTCTTTCAGAGGTCCTGAGTTCAATTCCCAGCAACCACATGGTGTCTTACCACCATCTGTAATGGGATCTGATACCCTCTTCTGGTGCATCTGAAGACAGTAACAGTGTATTCACATACATCAATAAATTTAAAACATGACAGAACTTTTAAAAAATAAAAGAAAAATATAATAGAGGAAAAAAGTGTTACGACAGTTAGATGCTAAGCATTAAAAGAGGTGTGAAGAGCTATAGAGATGGCTTAGCAGGTAGAACCCACCGGTGGTACTCTTCCATGTTAGGCATGTAAAGCTGCCTGTAACTCCAGCTCCAGGGCATGTGATGCCTTCTTCAGGCCTCTAGAGGAACCTGCACTCATGTTCATACACACGCATGCAGACACATATACACATAACTACAAATGATAATATGTCTGTTGTTGTTGTTGCTGTTGTTTTAAAGAGTATGTGGGGCTGGTGAGATGGCTCAGTGGGTAAGAGCACCCGACTGCTCTTCCAAAGGTCCAGAGTTCAAATCCCAGCAACCACATGGTGGCTCACAACCATCCGTAACGAGATCTGACTCCCTCTTCTGGAATGTCTGAAGACAGCTACAATGTACTTACATATAATAAATAAATAAATCTTTAAAAAAATAAATAAATAAAGAGTATGTGGGGCTAGCTAGAGAAATGTCACTAGTTAAGAGTCCTTGCTGCACAACCATCAGGACCTGGGTTCTGATCCCAGCACCTATGGAATACGCTGGGTGTGGTCGAGGGAGACAGAAACAGAAGATGACTAGGAAACACACATGAGGGGTAGGGAGAGACCTGGATGTGAGGGGTAAGGCAGAGAGCGCTGCAAGAGTGCAGCCTCGCACGCATTCACTCACGCAGGAGTGCAGAGCAAGCATACACACACACAGACCACACACATGCACATGATCTAAAAAAGTCATTCATGAGAAATAGAGAATTGCGAGGAGGAAGGAAATGAAAGAAAAGAAAGATGGCTTCTGGAATTTCCCAGCTGGCTGGATGCTCATCTTCACGTTCCAGATCGAGAACTGCATTTTTATTTTCTGGGGATGCGCTCTTACCTTTTCTCTCGAACAAATGTGCTTCACCTTACGGATGTAGGTCTTGTCCTCCTTGACCTTGTACTCCACTTCACAGATACGGGCAAACTTAATGAAGCGCTTGTAATCAAAATTATTTTGGATTCCAAGATGGTGACAGTCTCTAGAAAGTTCCAAAGCAGAGATAGGAAACTTTTCAACGAGGAAGCTGCCTTAAATACAAACACTACAGGCTTTGGATCTACCAGCTTGCAGAAGGCTGGTCAGGGCCTGGAGGATATACTGAAGGACACAGGGGGTGTAACTGAGCCAGGCAAGTCAGTGGGAAATGTCCTGGAAGAATGTGAGGGGAGTGGCTAGAGAATAAAGGACTGGAGAGCCATCACCAGGGACAGTGTGGGTGCTGGGTTATGAACTGTAAACTAACAGCAACAAGGCAGTTATCAAACAGCTAGGGGATTTTAAATCCTGACCATGTATTAAGTCCTATCTTAGTCAGGAATGATGGAACACACCTTTAATCCCATCACTCCAGAGGCAGAGGCAGGAAGATCTCTGAGTTTGAGACCGGTCTGAATTACACAGCAAGATCCAGACAGCAAGGACTACAAAGTGAAACTCTGTCTCAAAAAAAAAAAAAAAAAAAAAAAAAAAAAAAAAAATCTTCAAGCAATTGCAGAGTGCTTTTAGGTTTAACAGAGACACTTTATTTACAGAGCCACACAGATAGGTTTTTCGATGAGATGCTATGTAGTCTGAGATTTACTTTAAGATGATGGGAGATCTCTCAGGTGGCGAAGACAGGCAGATCACTGGTCTGCACAGTGAGACCTTGTCTCAAAACCATAATAAAATTGTAAGTGCAGAATAAACAAACAAACAAAAAGACTAGGCATGTGAGCCAGGCAGTGGTGGCAGGTGGATTTTTATGAGTCTAAGGACAACCTGGTCTACGTAGTGAGTTCAAGGCCAGCCAAGCCACATGCTGAGACAATGCATCAACAAACAAACAAAAGACTGATCAGGTACTGACGTTCACAGCAACTTGAGGCATGAGCTCCTAGAAGGTCGGCATTTGTTCTCACTTATTACTAAAATCTTTCAGTAAGTTTAAGAACAAAGTCTTGATCATGAAGATGAAAGCAGACAGAGAGAAAAAGGGGATTTTTCCTAGTTCAAAATGATAGTCTTCTACCTTGACCCCAGCCTGGGAGCTACCCCGACACCCAGAAGAAAGAGTGACTGTGGCGTAGGAAGAGGGGTGGAAGGAGCCCCGCGTCCTCAGGCTGAAGGGAAGGCAGTTTGCCTCCCACAGTGCCCATGAAGCCAGTGTCAGTCCATGCCAGGACCACAGAGCCCAGCTTCGGGCCAGGCAGTGTAGGCCCTACTGCTACATTTATACAAAGCTTCTTACCACCGCTTCTGGGAGTCTTCAGTGCGTACCTGGCAAAATAATCCCATTTGTCTACGTCGATGCCATTCCTCTTGTTAGACACTATCTCGTAAAGGAAGCTCTTCGTGGCAGGGCGGCCTTTATACGGCCACTGGAAAACAAGAGAATCTCATGGAAGATTTAGGTAGACAGACCTATTTATAAGCAACCGTATCGATCTGCAAATTATAAACAAGACGCTCAAGTTAGAAGATGATCATCTTTCTATCTCCTTCTCACTTCTAATGAAGTAGAAGGAGAAGAAACGGTGAAGTATGTGCTGTGCTGTGCTGTGCTATCACCACCAAGCCTTCCAGCCAGGGATGCAGCTCCAAGGTAGAGGCAGGTATCAGTGAGGGCCTGGACCTGAATGGCAGGCACTGTGAAAATAAATGAATAAATACCAAGTTTGTGAAGGATTGGTGGGATGGCTTAGCAAGTAAGGGCTTTTGCTCCCAACCTGACTACCTGAGTTCTATCCCCAGGACCCACAAGGTGGAAGGAGATTTTAAAACGGACTCCAACAAACTGTCCGTGACTTCCACATGTAGCCCCCCCGCCCCGCCTCTCCACAACACACACACAGATAAGTAAAAATGTAACTTAAAATTTTTACAAGTGGGGCTGGAGAGATGGCTCAGTGGTTAAGAGCACTGACTGCTCTTCCGGAGGTCCTGTGTTCAAATCCCAGCAACCACATGGTGGCTCACAACCATCCGTAATGAGATCTGGTGCCCTCTTCTGGTGCATCTGAAGACAGCTACAGTGTACTTAGATATAATAATAAATAAATCTTTAAAAAAAAGTTTTTTACAAGTATATAAATAAAATGTTAGGTCTTCCGGTGCCATCGAAAGGACACTACTAATACATTTCCCCAAACCAACAATATGTTTATTTAATTACAAACTAGTAAAAAAAAGTTCCTTAAATGTTAAACCTTGAATGTATATATTAAAATAATAATGTCTTTCACTAAGTGTGGGGACTCTATAACCTCAGCACTCAGAAGACTGAGGCAGGATTATAACTTCAAAGTCAGCAGGGCCTATAAAGCAAGACTTCTCTCTCCTGCCCTCCCCCAGGGAAAAACAAAAAAAGAAATCCCTCTTTCTGTGTGCACATATATGTATGTATTTATGTATGTGTGTATATATGTATGTATGTAATGTATGTATATACTAATAGATTTCTCTTAGTTCCCTCCTTCCCGATTTTGCTGCTGTTGTTTTCATTCTGTAGCCCAGGCTGTCCTGGAGCTCACTCTATAGATCAGGCTGCCCTTGAACTCAGAGATCCACACCCAGCTCCCCCCCCTTTTTTTCTTTTGTAACCCAGTCTCACCTTGAATTCATTTTATAGGTGAGGAAGACCCTACCTTCACCTCTCTCCCTCCTCTCGGGACAGACTGCAACAGCCATGTGCCAGCATAGCTGGGTTATAAAACAGCTGGGTTTTAAAACAGCTGCACAGCTACTCTCAAGACAAGACATTCAAAGCATGTTTGAAACTAAATTTTTGTTTTAGAAATGAGATAATTGTTCCTCAATCTAGCTCCTGTGTGTTTGTGTGTGTGTGCACATACAAGATGCACCAGAGGTCAATTGAGTGTCTTCTGCCTCTCACAGTGTTGGGGTTACAAGCCTGTGTCCAGCAATGCTTTTTTTTTTTTTAAATTGTTGTGGTTGTGTTATTTTGTTTACTTGAGACAGGTTCCCCCTATGAAGGGCTGGGTGTCCTGGAACTGTCTATGTAGACCAGGTTGGCCTCTGCCCCTTGAGTGGTGGAACTAAAGGTGTCTGTTACCAAGTGTGGCTTGTGACATGGATGTGAGAGATCTGAATTCTGATGCTTGCACAGCGAGCCCTCTCACTACTGAGCCGTCTCTCCGGCCCACGGTGCATACATTCACATTTTGATCCTCTTGCTTCTGCATCCCAAGTACACTAACTATCGTTTGGGGTAAATAATGTCTAACGGACTCAAGATTAGGGAAAAATACGTCACTCGGTTATATAAGAAGGCAAATGCACGAAACTTACATCTTGACACTTAGCACTGAATGTATAGCTCTGAAAGAATCCAGACGACATCAGATAGGAAATACCAGCTGGCTTTGATTAACACAAATAAAAACTTACCAAGGAATCTTTGACTGGTGTTATAGGTGGTCCCATAATTTGTTCCTTGATAAAGGTAATGTCTTCTTCAGGGACGAGACCATAGTTCTTCATGACAAGTTTGAGTTCATTAGAATTGACCAGATGCTCAAACATCTCAATGGAGCCCTGTTCGTGCTGGGGGAAGTCAGTAGAATACGGCTTAGTACAGGTTCTCAGCCACCGGGGGCTCTAATGAAACAGGCTGTTCTGGATTCTAGGTCCTGCTCAGGTGAAGTCCCACCACATGCTAACTATCCAGTTTCCAACAACATTGTTACAGCTTTTAAGTTAGTCAATATTTTACTTGTCTACAAAAAATTTTCATTTGGTTGGCTGTTTTTTTGAGACAGAGTCTCACTATGTAGCTCTGGTTGGCCAGGAACTTGCTATATAGACAAGGCTGGCCTTGAACTCACAGAGATCCACCTGTCTCTGCCTTCTGAGTGCTGGAATTAAAGGGGTGCATCATCACGCCCTGTCACAAACAACTTTTATTAGTCTTTAAAATGCACAACGGGAGGAGTCTCACTGAAGCGCTCTCAGATTCTCTCTTACTGACCCCCCCGCTCTACACCACCATTATATACCAGTTTATTATTCCATAAATACAATGAATAACACTTTATAAAATATAATAATTCACATTACCAAGGAGATTATTACCAGATCATATCGGTAGAATGACTATCATTCTAAAATTTAGGGTTTTTTTCCCCCCATCAACAGAACATTTGAAGTGATAAGCTGTTTGTTAGTGCTTCCACCTTGTGGTCTACTAGGATATTGCACTGCTAGGAACTCAAAATCCCAGCTCTGGCGTCAAGATCTGAACTGAATTCTCAGATCTGTCACCTCTTTGCTCACCTCCTTGCTCCCATCTCTGCTCACTCATCACAATCACTGCAAAGATCAAATGACCCCAGAGACATCCGCCCTATTGTGCATTTTAACAAAACTGACTCAAAATGAAAACAAACCTGAAATGATCCTATAACTATTTTGAATTGGCTCAACTATGAACAGATATCTGTTCATAATTAACAGATATCTTATCAACGTATGTTATCTTGATGATATGTTTTCTGTTTTGAGTAAAGGTCTCATTACATGACCCACATTGACCTAAACTCACTACACAGCGTGGCCTGGAGCTTGCAATTGACTCCTTGTGGCCTCTGGAGTAATTACTGGAGAATGCTGGATCACACTGTGTGAATTCAGGCACACAATCACTGTTTGAAGTACAAAATCATATTATCCAATAATAGTAATTAGGGAAGCGTGAGACATGGGGTTGGAGAAGTGGCTTAGAGGTTAAGAAAACCTGCTATCCACGCCGAGGACCTGGGTTTGGGCTCCAGCACCAGCATGGTGACTCACACCATCCGTTAGTGCAGATCCAGGGTATCCAATGGCTTATTCTCACCTCTGTACCAGGCACGAAAGTGATCACACACATGTGCATTCAGGCAACACTTATAGAAAATAAAATACATAATTTTAAAAATCCTGTGAAATTGGATCTGGGAAATAATTTTCTTAAAAAGTGTGAAACAGAATCTAGGAAGATTCATTATATATGGGAAGTTTGAAAGTGTTAATAAATTTAGATCTATGAGAAAAGGATTGACTACTATTCAAAAACATTATCCTTATTAAGCTGGGGCTATAACTGCAGATAAGACAGTTAAAAGAAAAAAAAAGTATTCTTATAAATAAAGGGAAGATTGTATTTGTACTATTTGTATAGAAGAATTAATTCCACATGAGGTCAAGTATGAAATGAAAAAAGTAAATATATATTTTTTTAAAGATTTATTTATTTTTTTATTATATGTAAGTACATTGTAGCTGTCTTCAGACACTCCAGAAGAGGGAGTCAGATCTCATTATGGATGGCTGTGAGCCACCATGTGGTTGCTGGGATTTGAACTCCGGACCTTCGGAAGAGCAGTCGGGTGCTTTTACCCACTGAGCCATCTCACCAGCCCCTAAATATATTTTCTAAAGGCTGGAGATACAGCTTAGTTGTACAGCACTTACCTATCACATGTATAACATATGTATTTGACCCCTAGCGCACACACATCAGGCACGCGCACACACAAACACACATATAGCACACAGAGAGAGAGAGACAAATATACACACATGGCACACATACAATAACGGCAGAGTAGCTCCTAGATCCTATTAGATCAGTCCTGCTTGAGAAAGAAATTATAAACCCTGGACAACTAACTCCCTAACTGTTCATCGGCCAAAAGCAAGCAGGTGTTAAAAGGGAGGAAAAGTAGGAGGGGACGGGCCAAGAGCTATCTATTCACACAGGGTGAGGTTGTGGACTAGCATCTGGGATTTTCACACGCTGCTTGTGAGCGGGTAAAGTAGAGCACACTGGAAAACCCAGTTAAGTAAACATCTGGCATATGACTCAGTAATTCTACTTCAGGTATTCAGTCAGGAGACAGGAGAAGATATTTCCACAGAGCTGTTATACAGCATCACCCACAGCAACCTGAGATGTAGTAGCTCAAATCCAAAACAACATGAAGTTCATCCAAAGAAGCAAGGACAAACTGTGGCTCATACACTAGGATACAATCTTAGCAGTAAGAAGCCATCAACGTGCAGGAATCTTAAAATCATTATACGGCACAAAAGAGCATTCACTTATGACTGTACTGTGCCGGGGAGCAAACCTAACAAGTCAATTGTTGTCAAGGGATCTCCCACTAACCTTTGCTCTTAGCCCACTTATCAACTTTTTAAATGGTTAAACATTAGAGGAAGCCCCCCTAAGCCCCCCCCCCCACGAAGTGCAAACAACAGGAAATCATATTTGCAACAGCTTTGATAGTATAAGGGAAACCAAGATACCACATCTAAGAGGAGAGAGGTGAAGCTGTGTGTGTGTGTGTGTGTGTGTGTGTGTGTGCACTGCTGTGGGTCTGATCGCCAGCATCACAGAAAACAAGCCTGACACAAGGGAAATTTCCAAATGATGAAAATGGTCCACATCCCCACTTGCCAAACTCAGATCAGCTCTGCACAGTTTCAGCCAGGAGGGATGGATAGATAGCACACGCCTTTAATCCTAGCTCTACAGAAACAGAAGCAGGCAACAGTTTCAAGGCCAGCTTGGTCTCCACAGTGAGACCTTGTCCTAGAATAAAAACAACACAACATATATCTGCATAATTTATTGAATGCAAATTATACCTAAAAAAAAAAAAAAAGAGGGCAGAGAACAAAGGGCTTGGCGTGTAAGGAGCTTTCGTCTTGCGTCCCTGCGCTTTTCTATGCCAAGGGTAGTAGAAACTGGGAAGCCAATCTCATTTCTCAGAAACTGCTTCAAAATGTACAGGTTCATCTCCAGTAAATGTGTAATTATAAAGGGTTCGCTTAAAGCCTGAAGTGAGGGTGTACCATACGCTCAGCATTGGGGAGGCTGAGGCAGAACAGAGGACAAAGTCACCCTGAACTATATAGGAAGACCCCGTGTTAAAACAAACGCTCAGTTACTGAGACCGACGATACTTAAGTTCACGGCTATTACCAAAATGAAAGCTGAAGCTGGGCTTTAAAAACAAACCCTAGGGGTTGCCGAGATGGCTCAGAGTTTAAGAGTAGTGTCTACTCCTCTAGAGGTCCTGAGTTCAATTCCCAGCAGCCACGTGGTGGCTCATAACGATCTAAAATGAGAGCTGATGCCTAAGAGTTCTGATTCTGCAGGCAGAATATTGTATATATAACAAATGAATGAACAAATAAATAAATCTTTAAAAGAAAACAAAGTCTACAGTAATCTGACAGAGTAGAACGGACACTGCATTGAAAGAGGGGAGCTGGCTCTCCAGGGCTGGTCCACCACTCCATGACCCTGTGAAGTCAGGCACATCTCTATGCTTCTGAGGGCTCTGAACAGAAGATAAGGTCCTTTCTCCACAGGCTACTGTGAGGGCTGAAACACAGACCCATGAACAGAAGCACCCTGAATGCTGTCCCAGGGAAGGATGCTACAACACACAGAAGGAAACAGATCTTAGTTGAATAACTAGATAAAATACTACTTCTTTCTATGGACTTTGCGACACATCAATACATACCTTCCACTTTTTCTCTGGGCGAGCCCGTGGGATAAACCTTCCATCAAACATATGAGAAAATGGCCCATGACCTAAAAACAAAAGCAGTCTTCAAATAAAAAAAATATTTATAAATTGGTAAAAACTGAAAAGTTAAAAAATTTTTGTTTACTTTGAATATCAACAGCTACTGTTAATAATGTATACATTAATAATAATAATTAGTAATAATAAAAACAGAACACACCTGACCTTTCAATTTTCCAAATCAACAGACTAAGAGGCAAGGCCATATTGGAAAGTTAACACTGCTTGGATTGGTCTCCAGTTTTGTATTAATGACAAGGAATGCTAAAGAGTTTTTCGTAAAATAGTCAAGGTTCATTTATTTTGGGCTGGGGTTGCGGCTCAGTGGGAGAGCCAATGCCTAGTACATACAGGTCCTACAGTTGAGTCTGATCGCCAAAACCGAAAAGCATACAAGAACCAAGCATCTTCTAAGAAGGGCCACCAAGCCTCCTGCACCCTCGGGGCTGACAGAAAGACCGTGTTCTACACTCGGCTCCTTCAGGCTCTGACCATGGAAGCACAGGCACACGCACTCTCCTGTCACTAATCAGGTCAGGCAGTCATCTTTCTTTCTTAAGATGAAATTCTTCTACCAGGGTTTAATTGGCCTAAGACCTCCTATGAATCGGGGAAGAACATTGTTTTAAACCCGTGCTAATAGTGAGAAGAGGTGGACTTAACAAAGAAACTCAAGGAAAAGCCACTTTAGTCAACGACAGGATAAAAGGTGAATCACATCCCATTATCCTAAAGACAGAATAAGAGAAACTCGGGGCACAAGGCCCTTCTAGCCCAGCACTGGCTCAAGCTTGCAATCTCAGCACGCAGGAGGTGGAAGCAGGAGGACTGTCAAGAGTTGGAGGCTAGCCTGGGCGAGTTCTAGACCAGCTTGGGTTACAGAGTAAGAACCCTATCTCATAAATTAATTAATAAATGAATAATGCCTTTTGTGTGACATGGTAAAGATGCTTAATACAGAAAATTCACGAGTCACAGCAATGTTTTATCCTCATCAATATTAGGAAGTACCGTGATTAATGAAAAATTAAAATACTGCCATGTGGTGGTGGCACACAACTTTAACTCTAGAGGGAGAGGCAGGCGGATCTCTGAGTTTGAGGCCAGCCTTGTCTACAAAGTAAGTTCCAGGATAGGCAGGGCTACATGAAGAAACCCTGTCTTAAAAAACCAAAGGGGGTAAAAAAAAAAGAAAGAAAAGAAAAATGAAAAATACTTCTACATTTCCTTTGGTTAGACTTGACTTTTGAATGCTGAGACGAGAGACATTGTTAGGATCTTACCTAGGTCGTGGCAGAGCCCCGCAATCTGAACACAGAGTATATCTCGCTCACTGATCTGTAGCTCTGGCTGTTTTTCGGCAAGTGCTCGCACCAGGCAGCCTGCTAGGTACCCCACTCTGCAGAGAAGAAGACCAAACGTCACACTGAGGTTTGAAAGATGAAAGCTACCTTTAGAACTTGAAACTTTGATTTCTGAGAAGTGTCTCCTTGATGTTCCAACACAGACTGAAGATGAGGGCTTAGCGGGGGCTGAGGGAGTGGCTCTGTAGAAGGCCCAACTAGTATGTACAAGACCCTGGGTCTAATCCCCAGCAAAGCACACAAAAACAAAATAAACAAACGGCATAAAAAATGTTAAATGCACTTTCACGCACTTCTCCCAGAAAGGAATTCCTAAAAAGAAGAAATATATTTTTTCCGTTGCTGTAACTCAGCTTTAGGAAGGCAGACAACTTGTTCGTGCCTTGGAAGGGTCTAGAAAGTGTTCAATAAATATTGCTTATAACTTGAGTACAGGTACACGCATCTTGTCTACTGGACCTGGACAGTGTGGCACACACTGTAATCTGTGCATCTGCGAGCTAAGGCAGAGGGATTGGGAGTTTGAGGCCAGTCTAGGCTATTTAATGAAACCCTAAACAAAACAAAGAAAGAAAAGGAAAAGCCTAGATAACAAGCGAAAACCACAAAGTAAATAAAAAATCAAATACTGGGGCTGGAGAGATGGCTCAGTAGTTAAGAGCACTGACTGCTCTTCTCGAAGTTCAGAGTTCAATTCCCAGCAACCACATGGTGGCTCACAACCATCTGTAATGGGATCGGATGCCTTCTTCTGGTATACGGTGTACTCATATACGTAAAACAAATAAATCTTTAAAAAACCCAAATACTGAACTCTCAATTATTCTCTCCCACTTCTCCCAGCCTTACACACATAATGGAAAATCAGACCGAAGTCTTAGCCTCATTGCACACAGCAGACGACCCTCTCGGAGCTGATGAGCATTTCTCTAAATTTCCTGACATAATTACTTTGTTTAAAAAGGTAACTCTATACAATAAAAAGGAGCCAGGCATGGTGTCCAGAATCTTGGTTCTCAGGAGATTAGACACTGAGTTTGAGGTCAGCCCCCACTGGGAGCCCCTGTCCCCAAAGAAATGAAATGACTACATAGGGACTAAAGGAAAACTAATGAAACTTAACACTCAGTCATACCAGCAACCAGCCCTATTCAATGTAAGTATTTAATCCAACTGATGTATCAACAGACATCAGGTTTTCGGAAGGATATGAGGTAGTTTAAAAGCGCACACACACACACACACACATAAAATAAACAAAATATGGTCAACGGGAATCCCAAGTCTCGATTTTCCCATCAACACAATGAAGACGGCACAATGAGCACTTGAAAAAGTACTCGCTAAGAGATTAAATGAGCTGCCCTTCCCCCTTACCCGAGACTGTGTTCGAAGCGATTGTGGGACGCTCCAGGGAAAACATAGTAGCCGCCCCCCAGCTGCTTGATATAGCGAAGTCGCTGGAACTGAGGTGTGTCGATGATTCTGATAAGGAGAGGGTGGAACTCAATGTGGCCATGAATGGGATCATTAAATACCTGGAAAATTAAGTTTAAAAAGTTGTCCTCTGCCCTCCTCTGTATGCTCACACTGGCACATGCATGTCTCCATCACTCATACACAGAGACAGTAAATACAATTTTAGAAACTACCTTTAACAGTTAACATTGTAATACAGTTTCCTTTTTATATCAAAATCAACAGTGTTTTGTATTTTTATATGATAATCACTTTAGTGACTTAATTACATTAATGAAAGTTAATTAAAATTAGAAAAAGTTGATACGCTAATGGTGTTTGCCTGTGTTTTACACCATAGGTGCTTGGGGAACAGTAACGCCGTTCATCCTCCATAAAGCCATTTGAAGATTGTTAACCATACCAAGTTCATCACCATTAATACTCAGGGAATGGTGATGAGGACCGTCCTGAGGAAGAGAAGGAACTGAGAATATCAAAATGAAGTCCTCTGGATATCCTTTTTTACAAGTTATTAATAGTCAAGCTCAGTGACCTCTAGATATTTAATCACAAGCGAACTTATTCCTCCCAATGGAAGGTCCACCTGACCACCACGGGCAAGTGAGAACACATTTTATTACTAAAGACTGTCAAAGTAATTAGACAGCCTACTTTTAGTCCATTTAAGCCTGAAACACCTTTACTGTCAATTTCTTTATGTCATCCTAAATCCATTAAAAACAAAATAAATTTAAGCTACTTTTCAAAAATGAGCTCAGCAAAAGCTATCTTTTGAGTTAGGTTGGCAGACAGAAGAAATCGCTGGGTAAGCATTGCCGAGCTCAGTTCCCAGGACACACAGTAGAGAGAGAACCAACTGCATGGAGCTGCACTCTGACCTCCACACACCCACGCCAGCCCATCCGTGCCCCTCCATCAACAAACACAAAAACAATAAAACTACCTTTAATGGTTAATATTATAATACATACAGTCTCCTTTTAAGATCAAAATGAACAGAGAACACTTTATACTCTTATATAATAATCATTTTAATGGCTTTATTTCATTCACAGCTAGAATTTTTAAAAAATTGAGATCCTAGCCGGGCAGTGGTGGTAGCCTTTAATCCCAGCACTCGGGAGGCAGATGCAGGTGGATTTCTGAGTTCGAGGCCACCCTGGTCTACAGAGTGAGTTCCAGGACAGCCAGGCTACACAGGAAAACCCTGTCTCGAAAAACCAAAAAAAAAAAAAAGAGAGAGAGAGAGATCCTATTTGTGTGTGTGTGTCAATGTTTGCCTGATCACGTCTGCGCACCTTGTGTGTGTGCACGCGTGCATAACTGCAGAGGCCAAAAAAGACCATCGGATCGCCTAAGGCTAGAGTTTCGCAGCTGTGAGCTACCAAGTGTGTGCTAAGACTCTCACCTAAAGAGAAGTTAATGCTCTTAATATTTGTTCAGAAACATCTTTTTATTTATTTACTTTGTGTGTGTGTGTGTGTGTGTGTGCATATGTGTGTATGTGTGTGTGGGTGTGTATGTGTGTCTGTGGGTCTGTGTATGTGTGTGTATCTGTCATGTATAAGCGGTGGCTAGAGGACAACCTGTGAATTGGCTCACTCCTACCATGTGGGTCCTCGAGTTGAACTCAGGATGTCAGGCTTGGTGGCAAGTACCCAAAGCCATTGAGCTAGCTCATGCACCCTGATGAATGTTGTTTAAAAACTACTTCTTGGGGGCTGGAGAGATGGCTCAGAGGTTAAGAGCAGGCTCTGCTCCTCCAGAGGTTCTGAGTTCAATTCCCAGCAACCACATGGTGGCTTGTAAACATCTATAATGACATTTGGTCTCCTTTTCTGGCTTGGAGGCAAATGTGCAGGCAGAAGGCTATACACATAACAAACAATAACTAAAACAACAACAACAAACAAAAACTGTACTCCTTTAATGTTGAGTATTAACTGGTGGTCATTTTTATTTTACTATTATTACTTGATATGACTCCTTTCACAGTCACATGGTCCATTTATGACTCGTGGCAGCTGTATGACATCCTAGTCTGTTATCAGCCACCAAGATAATACAGCTCCATTACTGTTCAGGGTCTACTGTATACACCAAGCAGAATGGGTAAGAGTCAGGAACCGGTAAGAGGAACAAAGCAGAGAAAGAATTCCCAGCAGCCACATGAGCTCACAACCATCTCTAACTACGGTCCCAGAGGATCTGATGCCTTCTTCTGGCCTCCCTGGGCATCCTGTATAAAACTGGTCAACAGATATGCATGTAGGCAAAACACTTAAAAACATTTAATTAATGAAATGAAAACTTGCTGGATGTGTGGTATGTGTCTTTAATCCCTGCACTTGGGAGGCAGAGTCACGTGGATCTCTGTGAGCTGGAGGCCAGCATGGTCTACACAGCAAACTTCAGGCTCAGTGGGTAAAGACATTTAAAGCCAAGCCTCATGACCTAAGTTCTATTTCTAGCATCTACATAGTGGAGGGAGAAAACTGACTCCCAAAACTTGTCTTGTGACCACACTTGGGCTATTGTACTTGTACATACATGTGCACACACACACACACACACACACACACACAGGCACAAACTTTACATGGTATCATAAATCAAAGTTTTGTTTGTTTGTTTTGAGACAGGATGTAGTTTGAATAGAAATGGTCTCCATAGACTCATGTGTTGAAATGCTTGGCCCATAGGGACTGGCACTAATAGGTGTGGCCTTAATGAAGTAGGTGTAACTTTGGTGGAGGAAGCGTGTTACTATGAGGGTGGATTTTGAGGTCTCACATATGCTCAAGCTATAGGCAGTATGACACACAGTCTCCTTCTGCTGTCAAGGGTCAAGGTGTAGAACTCTCAACTCCCTCTCCAGCACCCTGTTTGCCTGCATACCATCCCCCATGACAATAATGGACTAAACCTTGGAAACTGTAGGCCAGCTCCAAGTAAATGCTTCCTTTATAAGAGTTACCATGGTCATGGTGTCTCTTCACAGCAATGACACCCTAAGACACAGGTTTCTCTGTGTAGCCTTGTCCTAGAACTCTCTCTGTAGACCAGGCTGGCCTCAAATTCAAAGATCTACCCAGTTCTGCCTTCCAAATGCTGGGACTAAAGGTATATAACAGTACACCTGACTGCTGGAGTTTGTCCTAATTACTGTTCTATTGCTATGACAAAGGCAACCGATAAAAGAAAGCAATTAACTGGGGTCTGGAAGTTTCAGAGTGTTAGAGACTGCAATCAAATCAAAGTTTTCAGTTACAATACAGTATCATCTCCCGTTTATACCACGCAAATGCTGTTCATATAGATTCCTCGCACCCTCATTACATTATGTACAGTAAATGCGTTCATACACTCACTCCTCACCTTCATTAGATCAATCCGAGACTGACTCAGCTGCTGGATACATTCTATCATCTTCTTCCTCTCCTCCAAGGAACTAAAATTGAAACAATGTAAATAGATATATCAATCCTTGATAAATAAGTATCCCAGGTGTCCTGGGAGCACATGGGCAGTTCTAAAGCAGCTGCACCAATAAAAAGAAAGAGCAGCTTAGAAGGAACAATCAGTCAGGAACTCAAACGCACTCCTAGAAACTTTCTTTGTTCCCATAAGGAGTGCTAGGTCACGAAGAAGGCCCCGAAATGTCAATGCTGCTGACAAAGTCCTAGAATGATGGCCCAGGCCAGATTCTTAAAAAGAAAGCTCAACTCCACATTCCTCAGAATTCTCAGTGTGGGTTTCTGTTTGTCATGAGAGTCACTACTTTCCATCTCTGTCTCTGATGGTCAGCTGATGGGGGCAAAGTGTGTCTAGTTCCCACTAAAGCAGAAGAGGTCTGCATCAGCTCAAGGACCACGCCCTTCAGACGCTCATATGAAACCCACTCGCTTTCCTGCCAGGCTGCCTGCTGCTCTCTCCTCTCAGACGCAGCCCAGCAATCTGTCCCCCAGTAAACTGTCTTCCTACCTCTGGAGTGATCTAGTTTGGTGCTTTGTTGCACCTGCTTGCAAGAAGTTCCTTCTGAACCAAGAAGGTCCACCCAGGCTTCTGCTGAGTTATCACCCAAGCATGAACTAGTATCTAGGAAGGGTTAACTTAGTACTTCACCTTCCACTATCTACAATGTTACAGCTCGGGACATAATCTCATGGAAATTGGACTTGGACCCCTCAGAATCTTATAACATCCGGCTCCATTTGTAACTGCTCATTGGTCAAGCATAATAAACACACCTGTCTGAAATGTTAACACAAACAGCAGGAGGAAGGCATTAGTATCCCTGACTGAGCTACTATGTAATCCGGTTGAAAAAAACTTTTGCTAAAAGTCTTAGGTGACTGAAGACTGAAGTATCACAATTGGCCTCTGTTGTACTGAAATCCACAGCAATAACAAAATCTAGGAGGGATTTTTTTCAGAATGTACAGAGACATTATTAAGCAGATAAATTAAAAAGGAACAAAATTAATACACCTTAGAAAGTGTGTGTGTGTGCGCGTGTGCGTGTGTGCGATCCCCATAGCCTAAGCTGGCCCAGAACTTAGTGTGTAGCTCAGGCTGACCTGGAACTCACACCGTCCTCCCAAGTACCAGGATTACAGGATGAGCCATCATCATATGCATTTTTAATATAACAATGTTTACTTTCTGGAAAAACCTTCAGAAATCGGCATTTAATCAAAAATTGAAGAAATACAAAAAGTGTTTGTCTAAACAGGATGCCACATAAAACTCAGAGTCCAGAGCAAGAGCTTAGATACAGGAAATTTATTTGGGAGCATAGAGCCTGGAAACAGCAGTTGGGGGACTGGGAAAGATGAAAGAAGAAATAAGCCAGGCGGTGGCAGCAAAGGGCTTTCATCCCAGTACTTGGGAGGCAGAGAGGCAGGTGGGTCTTGCTCAGCCTTGTGTGAGGTCGACAGCACGCATGCCTATGCATATGTAGATATGTAGATAGTATCATAAAAACTAAACATTTTTTTAAAGATTTATTTATTATATGTAAGTACACTGTTGCTATCTTCAGACATCCCAGAAAAAGGCATCAGATCTCCTTATGGATGGTTGTAAGCCAACATGTGGTTGCTGGTTACTGGTATTTGAAGTCAGGACCTTCGAAGAGCAGTCAGTGCTCTTAACGGCTGAGCCATCTCTCCAGCCCCAGAACTAAACATTTTAAATTCATCACAATGAGAAGATTTCAATTATGTGTCTGCGTGTGGGTCTGAGCCCATGAGTGGCCTCTGTGGAGGCCAGAGGTGGGTGTTAGGCATAGAGCTAGACAGAGTTACACACACGGGCTGCCAAGGAGACTGATGTGGATGCTGGGAACTGACCTGGGGATCCTCTAGGACAGGAAGTGCTCCTAACCTCCGAGCCACATCTCTGGCCCTCACTTAATCTAATTTTAGATAACTTAAACAAACAACAGGTGGCTACAGTACAGGCTAACACAAGTCTAAAAAGCCCCATGGACTCCATCTCAGAGGCAGAAGGCAGGGTACAAGAAACCCACTGTACAGTAAGTAGTGTTCCTTTTGGATTCGCCTCTCTTGTTAACTCCCAGAAGAGTGCCTAGAACCAAATGTACTTCCCATAAACATCGCTAAACAAATCAATGGTGTTTGGGTCTTTGAGGAAAAAAGAAGAAAGTCCACCAGTTCACAGGTAATAAGGTTATTGATGGGTGACTGAGACAGGTAAGATGGGTTAGAAAAAGGCCAAGTAAAAGCCCTGAACTCTGTGACCCAGGCAAGTTTCTAAGGCAGTGAAGACCCTCTACTGATGCTGCTTCCACTCTCAAAGTTCTAAAGCACAGGATCTGACAGAACTCAGGATGAGTCTTTGGTTTTACCCTTAGTTCACGGTCACCACAAACACGGAACTAACTGCAGTCAATTATGAAAGAGAGAAAAGACCACGTTTAAAGCACACGTAAACACTGAACACTCAGCTAAGATCTTTAAAAGAATGACATCTCTACCTCAGACCCCAGAACCTCCAGCCACATACAGAAATATATACATATGTGTGTGTACAAAGCTATCATGGGACAATTATGTTCTTTAACAGTTTATACACAAAGACACACCCCAGTCCTCAGACAGTCTTAAGACCTACAAAGAGGGCGGTAACTTTGACTTTTCTTGCTAATGTTTTCCCTGCTCATTCCTATACATTTCTAGTGCATATAATTCAATTAGTCTGAATTTGAGAGTAAAAAATTGGTCACTACAAACTTCATGAACTCTTGTTGGCAAAGCTCTTTGAAATAGAAACTAACCCCAAGCCCCGCACAGCAGAAACAGCAAGCAAGGGATTGTTTTAAAGCCTGCCGCAGTACTGAAATGAGCACGGGTGAACCCCAAGCTCTTGGGCTTTGTTTCCGAACAGTGAAGGAAGTGCGTCTGGCCTCACTATGCGTCTCCTTATCCTTACCTTACTCCCAGATCTTCCAGACGATCCTCATCCAAAAAGGGCAGAAACGAGCCGGCGATTTTATTGTCTTGGAAAAGGAAAAGGTAAACAAGATATTTATAGCATGTATTTTCCTGTGCCTTTCAGTTTGAATCTATCAGAATTTGCTCAGCTTGTACGGACTAAGAACCTACTGTAGTGAACCATGTGATCTATAGCCAGCCTTGTACAGCTACCAGTTCCTCATTTATGGTATTAATGGAAAATAGTCAGAAAAAAAAAAGTACATCTGTACTGAACATGTAAACACTTCTGTACATTACTGTAGATAACATGTAAAAATACAGTACAACAACTATTTACATTTCATGTGGTATTATAAGTAATGCAGAGATGATGTATAGTTTACAGATGTGGGTGTACAGAGGTTAGATGCAAACTGTCATTTTATGTAATGGACTTAAGCATCAGATTTTAGTTACATGCTTGGGTCTTAGAACAAATGTTTTTCAGGTATTAGGACACAAATGCACCATTTTAAAAATACAGACACATATATTTGATATTGTATATATTTATAAAGTATAAATCACAAATCATCTAAAATATACTAAATATATATTTAATTTGTATGTGTGTTGTATGTGTGCACCAGGACTGGACACATGGAAGGCATCGAGTGTCTTTACCACAATCTGCCTGACACTCTGAGACAAGGTCTCTTTGCTGAACCTGGGGCTTGCATTTGTCTAGGTTGGAAGCCAGTAATTGCCAGCGATCCCTTCCTGTCAACATCCCACCTCAGAAGGGACTACTAGTGTTTAAAGGTGACACTCATCTTGTTATGTGGGTACTGTGATCTAAACTCCAGATTGGAGTAATCATTCCTACACAAAGAACTCTCTCTCCAGTCCTCCCTCCCTCCCTCCCTCCCTCCCTCCCTCCCTCCCTCCCTCCCTCCCTCCCTCCCTCCCTCCCTTATGTAGTTGTTTGTTTAGGTTTATAAAACAGGGTCTCACTATGTTGTTCTAGCTATCCTGAAATCCATGCAGAGCAGGCTGGCCTCAAACTCAACAGAAATCAACTTGCCTCTGTCTCCTAAGTGCTAGGAATAAAGGGATGTACCATTATGCCTGGGCATACATGTGTGTGCGTGTGTGCATGCGTGCGTGAGAATTTTGCCTCATAGCTAGGTTGGCCTCCAGAGGTCAAAACTTAAAAAGTTAACTAAGGCCGGGTAGTGGTTGCGCATATCTTTAATCCCAGCACTTGGGAGGCAGAGACAGGTGGATTTCTCAGTTCAAAGCCAGCCTGGTCTACAGAGTGAGTTCCGGGACAGCCAGGGCTACACCCTGTCTTGAAAATCAAAAAAAAAAAAAAAAAAAGTTACTAAGGATTAAACCCAGGTCTTTGTACATACTAGGCAGGTAACCTGCCAAACCCAGCCTATACCATACTTTCCATACAATACTTTTAAAATCTTATCTAGGTGACTTATTTGTGTCAAAAGCTACGGGAAACCGAAAGTAAAACCTAATTATATTTGTGAGTTCTGCCAAATCAGCAGCTTCCTGTTTTTAAAGCCAGGGCTGGCAGCAGGGCTAGAGAAGGACATTTAAATCAATTGTTCTTAGAACCATCCACTTCAAACCAGAAGAAAAGTACCCAGAGTTTTAGTTCTAAAACTCCTTTGAAAGCAAACAATCCCCTGTGTTTGGAAAGAATTATATATACATACATGTACTTTTTTTTATCTTTCCAAACAGTTAATTAATTCTACCTCTTCTGGAATTCAGATTCTACAACTCTGGACTCTATTTTCACATAAACAAAAACCTTCTTTTTTAAATTAACAAGAAAAAACGAGGCAGTGTTCTTCTGAAAAATCAAAGTTGGAGTGAAAACAGTACTTTTGTATTTTTTTTCTATCATGAAAAAGTTACCCAAGGTAAAAAGTCCAAATAATATTACGCACGTAGCAAATACCAATTCACATAAGTGCAAACTGATACCTACTGCTTAACACTGTGAGGTAACAGTTGTATCTCTATACAATGATGCAAATTTATATAAGAAAGATTGTCATATAACCAATTTTTCCCACCCAATAGCCTAAACTTAGTTCTCAGTGATGAAAGCCTGTATCTTTCTTAGTAGATACTTTGTATTCTACAATATATACCAATCGGAATCCATTTGGGGGGGGGGGGGTGCGCGCGCTTGTGTACGGGTGCATTTGCACATCTGTGCATCTGCTTGTTGGGAGCTGGGGGTCAATGTCAGGTGTCTTCCTTCCTTCCTCCTCTACCCAGTATTTTTCTAAGATTTATTCACCTTTTATTCATGTGTACGTGTACCCATGTGAGTTTATGTATACATTTCAGAGACAGTGCTTGGCCAGCACCTCAGGAACTTTCTTTCTCCTGCCCCCTCACCTCTGGGATTATCAGTATGCACCACTACACCCAACTTTTTGTGTGGGTGGTAGAATTCAGAACACCATTCCTCATGCTTGCATGGTTACTGACTGATTGGGGGGTGTGACTCAGTGGCACAGTCCACACAGAACATGAACAAAGCCCTGGGTCTGATCCTCCATATAAACACACACACAAAAAAGCCTACCCCTCCCTAAATGGCTTATAGATGTGTATAGCAGTCCTTCATACAAAGTACAGACATAATAAATGTCAGCCATAAGTATTCACTGTAAGTCAAAAAGCATTGCCAAACAGCCCATAGTTGACCTAACGGGCACTTCTATCAACCTTACTGGTTATACATATTTCATCTAACATTTTTTTTCTAATTATTAAATTATAACCCAGTATTTTAAAAATTAGTATTGCAGTGGTTGTTTGTCAATGGTCTCTTGCTTTTTTACTTATTATTTGTTTAAGATTTATTTATTTAATGCATATGAGTACACCATTGCTCTCTTCAGACACAACAGAAGAGGGCCTCAGTTCTCATTACAGATGGCTGTGAGCCACCATGAACTCAGAACTGAACTCAGAACCTCTGGAAGAGCAGTCAGTGCTCTTAGCTGCTGAGCCATCTCTCCAGCCCCACTTCGTTTTCTACTGACTAGATGTTTTTCTCTTGCCTTAGTTGATTTTCTAATTTTGGCTATGTTGTTCTCCAATGGTGTTTTGTTTTGAGATAAGATCTCATTATCTAGTCTAGGACAGCTGAAGACCTGAGACTGGAACCTGAAGTCTTGCCTGTCTTGCCTCAGCCTCCCAAGAAGGTTTTAGTCAGAACACCATTTCAGAAATAACTGGAATGAATTCGGGAATCCAAAGACTTAACCTTTAAAAAATCCAACTCTGCATTTTTTTTTTTTTTTTTTTTTTGTCTAATAATGTGACTTTGGAAAGTTACTTAACATCTTGGTTATCAAAACATCATCTGGGGCTAGAGAGATGGCTGATCAGCAAAGGGCACACACTGTTCTTGGGGAGGAGTGAGGTCAGCCCTCAACACTCACTTTAGTTAGGCCAGTCACAGCTCCTGAGCTCCAGCTCCAGAGGGTTGGCTGCCCTCTTACAGCTTCGACAGACACTGTGACAGACACTGTACTCATCATACACATACCCCCTACCAACACCCCCATAAAAACATAACTAAAAATAAAAACAGAGCCAGAAGAGATGGTTCCATGGTTAAGAGCACTCACTGCTCTTGCAGAAGGCTCAGCTTCAGTTCTCAGCACCCCTGTGGCAGCAACTCCATCATGGAGTCACTCCAGTCTGGCCTCAAGGACCCCAGCACTATATATATATATATATATATATATATATAACTATATATATATAACTATATATATAACTATATATATATAGTTAAAATGAAATCTTGCCAGGTGTGGTGGCCTACACTTTTAATCCCAGTACTCAGGAGTCAGAGGCAGGTGGATCTCTGAGTTCGAGGCTAGGCTGGTCTATAGAGACTACATAAGACAGGCCCTGTCTTACCCCACCCCCACCCCCAAAGTTACTCTTCTGTAGAGGGAGAGAAAAAGAGAAACGTGAGTTCCTATTTTTAAGCTTTCTTTCTTTTTTTTTTTTCCCCCAGAGCTGAGGACCGCACCCAGGGCCTTGCGCTTGCTAAGCACTCTACCACTGAGCTAAATCCGCAACCCCTTTTAAAGCTTTCTTAAAGTCAGTCCTTCAGTTAGGCACAAGGGGCTCCACCCCACAAGAAGTAAAGTTCACTGAATTTGAAAATCATAACCACGGAGGGGCCACTTTCCAAGCGAACACCTCCGGGGATCGATCATGCAAGGGGTTAAGCTTCACAGCCACCAACCAAGAAAAAAAAAAAAAAAAAAAAAAAAAAAAGTTGAGCAGATTCAAAGTGTTGACGGGAGCAAGACCAAGAACCAGAAGCATCCCTTAAAATTCTTAAAATTCTTGAGTGGCCAAGTTGTGGAATGTTGGGGTTTCAGTGAATAACTTGCTCTTATGTTGGAAGAGAAATTCCCTTAGTAGCACTCTGCAAATACAATGAGCACATACTGAACCCTACTAGGCTATTATGATAGTCAGTGAGAATCCAGAGATTAAGCACCTTCCCTCCCCTTTAAGGAAAACCCCAAATTCCGGGACCAGCTTCAGAGTTAAACTTAAAAGCGCTCAAAATCTCTCATGGGGCCAAGTGTTCCGGGAGCTGCGGTTAGCACAAAAGGGTCTCCCAAGCCAGGTGAGCCTGAAAGACCGCAAGCCACAGCCGGAGGTCTGGGGTAAAATCTTCTAAGAAGGGCGGGGATCGCTCCTGGCAGAAGTGACAAGTTCCCGAAAAGACCCTTCTACCAAACCTCCCTGGGCCTCTACTAGGTTCGCCGCCCAGAGTGAACCGATGGGCTTGCACTTCACCTGTGCCCACCTCGGGTAGCCCGTGTGTTCGCATCCCGACAGGGCGCCTCCTTCTCCAGCGGCGGGTTCCCGCCAGCCGCTTCCCCCAGAGACCTCCCCCTTAGGATGCCTCCCATGTGGACTCTCCCTGCTCGGCCCCACGGTGGCCATCCTTCGTCCCTCAGGCCCGCTACCTCTGAAGATGTCCAGCACTTTCTTCTCTCGGAAACCACGATTCTCTAAGAAGGAGCACACGTCCTCCGGTTCCCAGGTTCGGAGGTCGGTGTTTTGGAAGTCGTCGTCTGCAGACAGATTAGCTGTTGCAGGAGGAGTGCTCGGTGGCGTCCTTGGGCTGCCATCGCAGCGGGGTCGCTTAGCTGGCTGCTCCAAGGGTGCGCTCTGCATGGCTACCTCCGACACCCGGGGCTGCGAAGTTAAGTACCGCGGCACCGGCTCGCGCGCAGCCGCACTGACACCACACCCCAAAAGTGAGTCCATTCAGTTTTGCCAGCCTCCAGGCCTACTGCGCAGGCGCCCCGGACATCAGCCCTGGGAGCGTGGCCTCCCCGGGGCGCTCGCGCCCGGCCCATTGCGCAAGCGCAATGCCTACGCGATCGCCCTCAACTCCGCCCTTGTGTTTCTCCGAAAGGGTGGTGTTATTAGAAAAGCAAAACTGAGTTGTGGTTAAGAGTGGAGACTTTAGTGAGGACAAGGCCAAAGAGGGCATCTGGGGCTAAGGAAGGTTCACCACGCTCCAGATTAAAAAGGTCTTCTGGTGAACTGCAGGTATCTTCCTGAAACAAATACGTTTTGCCAGGTTTCAAACACCCCAAGCTGTAAACTTGTTAAAATAAAATTAAAAACAAAAAACAAAAAAACCCTATAAGGCAACAAAGCTGCCACTCCTATCCCAGAGCAGAAAACAAGGGACTGGCCCAACTGGAAAACCCTGAAGTGATTGCCAGCTGGTTGTCGGACTGTCCTGTTAGATTCCACATTCACAGTTAGTTGGCAGCAGACCGCCCTATTATTTCCAAATAGACAGTATTTTTACTAATTACTAGTCAGTGTCCAAATAGCAGGCTTTCTTTTTTTTTTTTTTTTTTTTTTTTTTTTTTGGCGTTAAGCCATTTTGGGACAGACCCCAAACTTCCCCATAAATCTTTATCCACCCATTACTAGTACAACGACCACTAATTTACGACACCTCTTCAGAAACCAAGACACATACACATCTAGGTATTTTAACGTCAGGCAGTACAAATGAGATGTTTAGTGGTGAGCCCGACAGCTGTAAGTGATGCTTAGGCATAAAATACAAGCTTGAGAGCCGGGTGTGGTGGCGCACGCCTTTAATCCCAGCATTTGGGAGGCAGAGGCAGGCTGATTTCTGAGTTTGAGGCTAGCCTGGTCTACAAAGTGAGTTCCAGGACAGCCAGGGCTACACAGTGAATCCCTGTCTCGAAAAAACAAAACCAAAAACAAAACAAGCTCGAGGCCCGATGTTCATTACCCAGCAACAAACAAACAACAGACAAACTAGAAATCGGATGAACCAAAATATTCTTAGCAAACAGTGCTGATGTGATCAGGGCCCTGTTCTAAAGGCTTTACAAACATTCATTTAACGAATTTCAGATGTAGGAAAGTGAAGTATAAAAGCTGGGAGAGAGGGCTGGAGAGATGGCTCAGTGGTTAAGAGCACTGACAGTCCTTCCAAAGGTCATGAGTTCAATTCCCAGCAACCATATGGTGGCTCACAATCATCTGTAATTGGATCCTATGCCCTCTTGTGTTGTGTCAAGGACAGTATGGTCATATACATAAAATAAATAAATAAATCTTAAAAAAAAAAAAAGCTGGGAGCTAAGAAACAACAGAGACTGGGCTTCCTGCAAAAGACCATGCTCTTACTAAATCTGCCTTAGTCAGTACTCTCTAAAGGAACAGAAATGTTAGAGTAAATATTTATGTGTGTGTTTAAAAGGGATTTATACAGGATTTAGTTCATGTAGTCCAACAATGGCTGTGAGACTCTGGAAAAGGCCAAGAATGTGGTAACTGTTGGGTCCAGGAGGCTGGTTGTCTGTCATAATAGTCCCAGCCTGGCACTGGAGTCCTGGAGGAGTCCTGGAGAGCTGCTGGCCCCCTGTCTACACTAGAATCCCAAAGGAGTTGGCTTTTGTCCAAAAGGAAAGCCACAGGACTGGCATAGATGAATGTGCTAGTGAGAGCGAGGGCAAGCAGGCAAAGAAGCTCTTAACTGTCTCTCATATCTTTTCATCTGGGCTGCCAGCAGAAGAACCAGAAGATTTAGGACGGGTCTTCTGGTCTCAAATAATCTAACAATCTAATAATTCCCGGAGCAGTCAAGTTGTCTAGCCAAGATTGGTCATCACCCTAGCGGCCCCTCCCTTTGCTACTTATTTATTTATTGAAACAGGCTCACTGCGTAGCCTCACTGGGCTTTGAGTACAGGAACTTCTTCAGGCTCCAAACTGCTGAAATTACACGTCTTATCCACCACACTATTGCATATTGTGATGGTTTGTATATCCTTGGACCAGAGAGTGGCACCATCTGAAGGTGTGGCCTTGTTGGAATAGGTGTGACCTGGTTGGAATGGATGTGTCACTGTGGGTGTGAGTATAAGATCCTCACCCTAGTTGCCTGGAAGACAGTCTTCCACTAGCAGCCTTTGGATGAAGACATAGAACTCTCAGCTCCTCCTGTGCCATGCCTGCCTAGATACTGCCATGCTCTCACCTTGATGATAATGGACTGAACCTCTGAACCTGTAAGCCAGCCCCAATTAAATGCTGTTTTTTATAAGACTTGCCTTGGTCATGGTGTCTGTTCACAGCAGTAAAACCCTAACTAAGACACATATATTGGTTGTTTTTAACTTTTGTTTTGTTTTTTGAGACAGGCTCTCATTATGTAGCTCTAGCTGTCCTGGAACTATGTAGACCAGACTGGCCTTGAACTCCCAGAGATCTTTCTGTCTCTGCCTAGGACCTGTTGCATGGATCCACTGTATATTTTTTAAATGAAAACTTGTGTGTGTGAATACATGTGCCATGGTGCAGATCAGAAGACAACTTGGAGTTGTTGGCCCAAGTGATCAGGTTTAGCTCCTCAAACTTGGCAACTGTGAGTTCTATCACTAGTTTTTGTTATTTACATAGCATATGGTTTCTTTCTTTTTAAAGATTTATTTAGTTAGTTTATATGAGTACATTGTCACTGTCTTCAGACACACCAGAAGAGGTCGCCAGATCCCATTACAGATGGTTGTGAGCCATCATGTGGTTGCTGAGAATTGAACTCATGACCTCTGGAAGAACAGTAAGTGCTCTTAACCTCTGAGACATCTCTCCAGCCCGGCATAGGGTTTCTTCTATTCCAGGCTAGTCTCAAATTCACCGCTTGGCTAAGGACGGCATTGAACTTGTAATTGTTCTACTTCCTCTTCTGTGGTTTGGGGTTACAGTGTGTGCCCCGTACCGATTTCTATGGTGTAGGAGATCACACCTTAGTCTCATGCAAGGTGGGCAGCCAGTCTGCCAACTAGTTTACATTTCTAGCCCCCACCCCTCGCTTTTCTTTTATATTGGGGTTTTATCTTAAAATCATGTTCTCTTAGTTAACCCAACATTTCCAATTACAGTCCCTACAGATTCAAAGCAGGGAGTATAGGGAAAGGCTGCATTTGGACAGGAAGTCAGGCCAGGAAAACATGTTCCACCCTGTCAACAGGGTACTTGGTGAAAACATCCATCAGTTGTCAATACTTAGAAACTGAAACAAGAAACTAAAAGAGGTGTATCTTCAATCTGCCAAGGCTGATCTGACTCGTGCTTAGACGATTTATGGGAAAGTCTTTCTCCATAGCACTAGGCAATGAAAAGTGATACAAACAGGGTGTGAACTTGAGCCCATTGGATTTGCCTGCTCTACTTGGCCTAGCAAGATGACTTAATGGGTAAAGGCACGTGCTGTGCAATCATAGGAATTGGAGTTTGAGTCTAAGACCCTGCAGAAGGGTTCAGCTCTACGCACAGTCCTGGTGACCTGGTTGCACTTAGTCATCCCACAGCCTGGGAAAGTAATGCTATCAAAACAAAGGAGCCCTACCCTCACTGAGAGGAACCACTGCCCAAGTTAATCCCTTCCCACGGTTAGTAGTAGCAAGTCAAAACATCAACCCATTGTTAAGACTCATTTCGCCAAAAATCCTCCCTATTCCAAGAAATATGTTCGGGACCTCTGACTGGCACAGCCAGATGAACTGTGCACTTTTGGTCCTGGCTGCAGGAGGCTGGTGACTTCTCCATCTCCCCCACAGCCAACCATCACTTCTCCATCTCCCCCACAGTCGACCATCATCACCCTTCATGACTTGCTGTTTTACTTCCTCATCTTTCACTAAACGTGGCTTCCTGAAGATGCTTTCTCCATCTATGCAAACTTCAAAGCCAACCCCAAATTCTTAAAATAAATAAATAAAAAATAAACCCCAGCTCTTAAGAAGGCAGAGAGAGGCTCGGGGTGGGGTGGGGGATGGGGTGGGTGGGGGAATCTTGAGTTCAGGAGCGCCTGATCAACATAGTGAGTCCCTGTTTTGACAGCAACCACACAAAGCTCAGAGGGTGAGAATGCTTGCTGAGCAGGTAGGAAGACCTGTGTGGGGCTCAGCACATCTGTAACTCTAGCAGTGGGGAAAGGGCAGGGAGCAGGGAGAGAGAGTCTTGTTAGTTGTCATGGTGCACATCCTTAATTCCAGCACTCTTGAGGCAGAGGCGGGGCCATCTCTGTGAGCTTGAGGCCAGCCTAGTATACCTAGCAAGTACCAGGCTAGCCGGAGCACATAGTTGTAACCTTCCCAGCCTTGAGGAGGCTAAGCAGACCTTGAACATTTGCCACGACAGGTCTTATCAACCCAGACAGAGACATCTGCCTTGGTTACAGTTGCAGGTTCCCATGGGAACTTAGCTGACCTCGCTCTGCAACATACTCCAGCTGAAGCAGGGGATGGGTTTTGTGGTCTTTCCTTTTATAAATGCAAAGCTTATTATTAAACTTTGAGCCTTGATCAGAACACAGACTTGGCTTCATGCTTCTTTCATCCCCCTCCCCCCCCACCTTTTTTCATTTCTAGCCCTCCTTTTCAGGTTAATCCCTTTCGACTGTAGGCCGCTGGATGGCTACACATAGTATGACCTAGTCTTTTAAAAAAAAAGGGAGGGGGGAATAATGCAAAGAGTGATAGAACAGGACCTGACATGTGATCCTCTGGCCATTCCATGTGCACAGGGGCACACACATGAACATGTAGCAGAGCCATGGTATCTGGCATGAATTTTGGAGTGATGGCATCTAGGCTTTGAAGTAGCCTTTTGTAAATAGTGATTGATAGCTGAGATTTATGGAGTTGTTCTTCCTAAGGATTCACAGAGATGTTGCATAGCTTAGTCCCAAGACATACCTGGTAAACCAGGAGGGAAGCTACACCCAAGAAAAAGCAAGAAATCAATCTTCTCACAATAAATGCAAACGAAGAGAACCACACAAAAATGATTCCACCTCTAACAACAAAAATAACAGGAAGTAACGATCATTGGTCTTTAATATCTCTCAACATCAATGGACTCAATACCCCAATAGAAAGACATAGGCTAACAGATTGAATATGTAATCAGGACCCAGCATTTTGCTGCATGCAGGAAACACACCTCAGTGACAAAGACAGACACTACCTCAGAGTAAAAGGCTGGAAAAAAATTTTCCAAGCAGATGGTCCCAAGAAACAAGCTGGAATAGCCATTCTAATATCCAATAAAATAGACTTTCAACCAAAAGTTATCAAACAAGATGGGGAAGGACACTACGTACTCATCAGAGGAAAAATCCACCAAGATGAACTCTCAATTTTGAATTTCTATGCCCCAAATGTAAGGGCACCCACATTTGCAAAAGAAACGTTGCTAAAGCTCAATGCACACATTGAACCTCACACAATAATAGTAGATTTCAACACTCCACTCTCACCAATGGACAGATCATGAAAACAGAAACTAAACAGAGACACAGTGAAACTAACACAAGTTATAAACCAAATGAATTTAACAGATATCTATAGAACATTTCATTCACACACATAAAAAGATTATACCTTCTCAAAACTTCATGGTACCTTCTCCAAAAGTGACCATATAATCCAGCATAAAACAAACCTCAACAGATACAAGAATATTGAACTAATCCCATGTACTCTATCAGACCACCACAGACTAAGACTGGTCTTCAATAACAACAAAAACAATAGAAAACCCATATACACATGGAAGCTGAACAATGCCCTACTCAATGATAACTTGGTCCAGGAAGAAATAAAGAAAGAAATTAAAGATTTTCTAGAATTTAGTGAACATGAAGACATGACATACCCAAACTTATGGGACACAATGAAAGTAGTACTAAGAAGAAAACTCATAGTTCTGAGTGCCTCCAAAAAGAAACTAGAGAGATCATACACAAGCTGCTTAGCAGCACACCTTAAAGCTCTAGAAAAAAAGAAGCAAACACACCCAAGAGAAGTAGACAGCAGGACATAAACTCAGGGCTGAAATCAACCAAGTAGAAAAAAAGCGTCAAACAAAGAATCAACAAAACTAGGAGCTGGCTCTTTGAGAAAGTCAACAAGATAGATAAACCCTTAACCAAATTAACTTGTGGGCACAGTGACAGTAAGTCTCATACAGCTGAGACTTGCTTAGGTAATGGTTCTTTCAGACAACTCCTAGTTCAGTATCTGGAAATTGACTTGCTCAAAGTGCCTTTTGTGTAACTCAGAACACCAATATGTACATATACCACATACATACACATAGTATTTAGTTAGGGCTGGGGTATATCTCACTGGGTGGTGTCTAAGTCCATGATGGACTCAGACAGACAGAGATAACAGCTGAGTCAAACATTTCATTTTTGCCGTAGTTTCTATAACTTTTAATCCTCATAAGAGTTTCCTTCAGTGCTTATTCTAGGGTTAAGTTTTTATGGTTATTAATATATTTTCATTCATTCATCAAATATGAGTGTTTATTGGATACTTAGAATTTGCCTGGCACTGCTCTGTACAGCTAACACACATCAATAAACTGTATAGACAAAAATCCCTGCTTCCTGAAATTCACATTCTACTGGCAAGGCCAGCAGTGAACAATAATGTAATTCACAATAGGAGACTTTTCTAATATATCAGAAGCTGGTGTTGTAGAACATTATAGAGCAGGCTAAGATACCAGGAGGAGAGAGAGGGGGGGTCACCATGTTGGGTAGAATGGTCAGGAGAGGTCTTTGTGATAGGTGATATTTAAGCAGAGGTGATGGAGTTACCTCTCTGGTCTAGAAACGCATTCCAGAAAGAGGAAGCAAGTTCCTCTACGCAGAAGCATGTCTGGAGCTGAGAAACAGCAAAGGGAAAGGAGGAAGCAGTGAGAGATGAAGTCAAAGAAGGAGCAGAGTGGGCTGGTGGGATGGCTCAGCGGTTAAGAGCTCTTCCTAGAGGTCCTGAGTTCAATTCCCAGCAACACATGGTGGCTCATAACCATCTGTAATGGAATCTGAAACCTTCTTCAACAAGGTGGATGACCTCCGTTCCTGGACTCACCACTGTAGACATTATAAAAGGACTGACTCAGTCAGGTTATCTTTAACTCCTTTAGTCAAAAGGCCAGGTCTCATCCTCCTAAGAAAAGACTGTATTCTGGACCAAGACCCAGATGCTGTCATATCCATGTAACAGATGAAGAAAGCACGGGACTTACTGGTCCAGGGTCACACACAAACCAAGTACCCCGAAACTTGCACTTAATTAGCTTTGAAATTTTTTTCTATAACTTAAAGCTAAGTAATAGCACTATTGCTTTTGAGAGATTACATGGCTAGACTGTGGAGAGCCTGGTGTGATCATGCACGTCTTTACGTCTTTAGTCCCAGCACTCCTGGAGGTGAAGACAGGTGGAGCTACATGAGTTTGAGGCCAAGCCTGGTCTACAAAGCAAGTTCCAGGACAACCAAACAAAACAACATAAACTCTTTGTGAGGAGTGCGTCATAAATCACATTTTAAATATTGTATGGACTCCTAAACGCAGCTGTAGTCACACCAGCCTGTCTTTTTTGGCAGGATGGATTTGCTTGGTAGTCTGAGGAACAACAGGAAGGAGACTTGTTGTTGCTACAGTTAGCTGATGTGAAGCATCCACAGAGCTCTGGAGGAAGTCACAGAGCTCTACTGGCTACTGTTGGTCTGTTGTGTTACTACAGCCTTGCTTTTCTAGATATTAATATAAATGTTATGTGCATGTATAACATAGCCCTTGGTATCTGAGTTCTTTTAGTACAGAGTTTGAGACTTATCTATGGTGTGTGCATACGACACTCATACTATGTATTTATACGTCAAATACATCTAGATGCTGTGTATGAGAGAAAATAGGCAGTAAAACTTGTTCAGCTTTACACAGACATCATGCTTTCCTGCAAATGACGTCATTTCTTTCCTACTGCCTATGCAAGAACATAGTTCTCACCGTAAAGGAAAGGAAAGCTACTTTATTCTGGACGTAAGTATGAGTGTCCACAGCCTGGAACACAGACTCGGACTGCCCCAAAGACCACATGCCAATATGGCAACAGTTCAAGTTTTTATAGTAACAGAACAAGGAAAATTATGAATAAAATAGGGAAATACATTGTTGGAGATACCAGGTAGGTAGATTAGAGCAGACAGATCTACACTACAGCCTCAGATGCTATGTGATGATAGCTTTTGGGTTGGTGGAAGCTAGGACCTGGTTGTACATTTCCAAAAGATTTGCCCCATAGTAACCATAGTAAAGATACCAGAACAAACACAGAGTGGGCTAATAAATGGTTATTTAGGGGCCAAGACAGCCCAAGAAGATATGACTGTGTATTCTCCACAGTCCCTGAAGTTTGTTGCTTGTTTGCTTTTATCAGTCTATCAGCCATAGAAAATGTTTAACAGTAGGTTCATGCCGTGTTTTGTTTTGTTTTTTTGTTTTTGGTGGGGTGACTTAACATTTTTTATGTCTAAATAAAATACCATTGTGTATACGTCTTTTTTGTTTGTTTGTTTGTTTGTTTTGTTTTGTTTTTCGAGACAGGGTTTCTCTCTATAGCCCTGGCTGTCCTGGAACTCACTTTGTAGACCAGGCTGGCCTCGAACTCAGAAATCCGCTTGCCTCTGCCTCCTGAGTGCTGAGATTAAAGGTGTGCACCACCACGCCTGGCCGTTCTTAATCCATTCATCTGTTGATGGGTACCTGAGGCTGTTGGTCTCTTTTCTTGTTTTTGAGGTAATGTCTCATGTAGCCCAGGCTGGTCTCCAATTTGAACTTGTTATGGAAATGACCTTGAATTTCCTGACCCTCTGTGCTGGATAGTCTTATATCAACTCGTTACAAGGTGAAGTCATCTGAGAGGAGGGAACCTCAATTGAGAAAATGCCTTATTAAGATCAGGCTGCAGGCAAGCCTGTGGGGGCATTTTCTTAATTAGTGAGTGATGGGGTGGGCCCGGGCCTGTAGGGGAAATCTTCCTGTGCACTGAGTACCTGCAGAGAGCTGAGGACAGTCCAGATGTTGGTATTGTTATTTTTATGAAGCATCACTTGTCCCAGTGTTGTGTCAACATTCTCCCCCATCACCTCTGACTGGTTTAATAAAGAGCTGATGGCCTAGAGGCCATCAGGGCAGGAGAGGAAAGGCGGGACGTCCGGCAGAGGTAGGAACTCTGGGAAAGAGTCAGGCATGGGAGATTCTGTAGCCAGACAACAGAGGAAATAACAGGACTAAAGTAACAGGCCTCGAGGCAGGATGTAGATTATAATAAACTGGTTAATTAAGATAATGAGCTAGTTGGGAACAAGCCTAGCTATAAGGCCTAGTAATTCATTAAGTCTCTATGTCACTATTGGAACCCTGTGAGTTGAGACAGCCCTGCAGTACAGTCCACTGTGGGTGATGCCATCCTGGGTTGGTTGGCCTGGGTTCTATAAGAAAGCATGATGGTTTGTGCAGGAATAGAAACCCTAAGACAACATCCTTCTTCCTCCACCGCCCAAATGCTGAGATTACAGAGGTGTACCACCATGCCCAGTTTTATGTTGTGCTGTTTGTGAGACCTAGGGCTTCATGCATGCCAGACAGGAACTCTATCAATTGAACTATACCCCCTACAAGTCCTGCTCATTGGAAGCACTGTAGCACCATACAGTTCCAGAGGGTGAGAGTCTATGATGTCCAGTAGAAGGCATGATGGCAGAAACAGCTGAGACCTCAGACTGCAAGCAAGAGGCAGAGAGCAGTCTGGGAATGGATGATGTGACCCTCCCTACCCCTGCAAATGGAGCAGGGGTTACAGACAGGGCTGGGGAGCTGGGGTGGAGGTGGGCAGAGGCCCTATGAGTACTAACAGTAATAACTAATAACACACTGGGGCCAGCTTTGGGAGACAGATCACTCTTACTGGGGGTGAATCAAGTGTTAAATAGTTTTGAGGAAGGAGCTAGAAATATCCTGGATGGGCAAAGGTCATTGGCTGAAGGCTGAAGGTACTGAGATGCCTCACTAGCATGGGGAGGCATTCCAGGAATCTCAGGTGCTAGCTGAGTGGCTCCTTATCTGGAGAAAGGAAGCTGACCCTGTAATCTACCCCAGGTTTTGTGGGTAGATTGCATTCTGCAGGTATTGGGGGTGGGGTCTGAGATCTCCCAGGTTGAGAAGAGGAAGCCTCGAAGACAAGAGAAGTTTGCTTGCTATATTTTACCAAGCTCAGGACTTTCCCATAAGGTCAGACTTCAACCTTAGCAGCAGGACTTTCAGGCAGCATGAATTTTTTGAAACCTCAAAGCCCCTCTAACAAGGCCACACTGTCTAATCCTTCAACTACTGAGGCATGTAAGTGGGGGCATTCGCGAGCTCACATATAGGTTCCCCTGAAGGCTAGCAGAAGGTATCTCCTCCCTTGGAACTGTAGATAGGCTGTTATAAGCCTATATACAGTGTGGTATTTTGCAAGAGCAGCCAGTGCTAACAGCTGATTGCTCCAACCCAAGACATGTGTTTTAGAGAGCTGCAGATTTGCTTCTAACTAGAAGCAGTAAAAAGTACAATAGTTTAGTTTTTAAAATTCTAATTTTTATTAACTATTTTATATACATTAATACAAAGTCCTGAAAATTGGCAAATTCATTACTTAAGTTTTTTAACATAGCCACTGGATAAATCTACATTTATATTTTGTACATTAATAATGAAAGTGATACAGTAGTTATAGCTACACAGAAATATGTACAAGGACTCAAGACAGACTATTATTTGGCTTATTACAACATGTGTAGATACTACACAAAACACAAGAATACAATTTCAGACAAGCAAAACATAACCCAAACCTCTTTTTAAAATTTAAAAATAAAACTTTGGTTACCATTCATCATTAATTGGCAGCCAAATCTTAGACTATCGTTCAAATTAGCCAGCACTGGATATGTTAGACATGCTGAGCTAGACTGCCAAGCCAATACTTTATATTTTAAAAAATAAGGTTTGCTGCTAAAAATATGTATACTGATACATCATCTAACTATTAATTTAAATGGCTTATTCACATCCTTCCCGATGCTAGGCACACAGAAGAAAAGGTGAACACTAGCGACCTGATTCTTCAGAAGGCTAAACCTCCAGTGTGGGAAGATCCTCAGGGGATCCAGGAGTTACACCCAGGGGAAACTCAGGAGAAACCGTAATTACTGGAACAAAGGGTGATACAAAATAGAAAGGAAAAGCAGCTCTTAAACTGAAACACTCCACTTACAAGACATGAAGTGATTTTAATGTGAAAACTTCAAATATTTTCAGGAAATTAAATAAACAATGAGAATGAATAATTTAGCTTTTTGAGTCAGGGTCTTGCTATGTAGCTACACTGGCCTGACATTCCCAGCAATTCTGTGTACTGGAATTATAGGCATGTCCAACTGTGCCCAACACAAATGAATGAATGATCTTATCATAATGCTACTTTACTTGGGAAATTTAATTTCTCATTTATCTACATTTTATTCTCCTAGATGAAGAAACAGTTTCTTATTTTGAGAACTACAATACTGAATACAATCACATAAAATAATTAAGGCAATATCATGAAAATCGTAGTTTTAAAAATGAGTATCCCTTTTATAGGGTGATAACATCAAGCTAAAAGGTACAGAGCCCAGGTACAGAGCTGCTTGTACTCAACGAGCGGAAGAAGACGGGGCACGGACAGTCCCACACACTGGTGGCACCTGAGGGGCAGTTGCTCCAGCAGGCCCAAGGCAGGCTGGTCCATCAGTGAGCTCTCCTACTGTGGGAGCTAACCTCAACACAAGCAGACAAGTATCTCACAGACTCACTGACCGAATATTAAAAAGCACAGGAGACATTTGATCATTTTGAAAAGACGGTTAAAGAATAGTTTCTTCTTAATTCACCCTAAAAAGAAATCCTAGGAACAAACACTAAAAAAAGAAAATCTTATTACTGTTTATGAAGGCACTTAAAACATTCTTTTCTAATCTACCTTAAAATATATGTCTGTTAGCTATAAAGGGTGAATAAATGCTTTTAAAAAGGAGCGTACTTGTGGTGCAAGGTTTTGTATAACCCAGTGATAAAAATGTGAAGGATGGAGCCCCAGCTTTCTCCAGAACAATCCAAAAGTGCTTTGATCAGGCAAAGGGTGACGTTAATGATTTGCTCTCTCACTGACAACATCTTGTAGTCGCTTAAGTAAAACATCATCGTTCTCTTGGCAGAGACGTTTGGCAGGTGAGTCTGCATCTCCACTGATGGCTATCACGCGCTTCTTGGTTTTCTGCTCGCCTTGCCTTATCATGTTGTTGATATCTTTCAAACTCTACAAAAACAAGAGGGCATGTGTAAAAGGCAGGAAAAAGAAACTTTATGTAAAAAACTAAGCTAACTCTCTTTTCTTCCTCCCATCTTCTACCCCAATCTAAGCACTGGTATAGAGATTATCTTTTGAATCTAAACCAACTTACAGCGGTGGCTTTTTGAGTGGTTTTAATCAGACCAGAAGGAGCAGAGGCACCGAGGAACCAATGTTACAAATGTGAAATTCACAAGTTTTACCACCCACTCTCTGAGTCAGACATTTTGTGGTAAGGCCTACCAATCCATGTTGTGTTTATTTAGTGTGTGTGTGTGTGTGTATGTGTGTGTGTGTGTGTGTGTGTGTGTAGGGTGCATTACAGCTGTGGCATGTGTACAGAGGTCAGGGAACAACTAACAACTTTTGGGAGTTGGTTTCTCCCTTTTGCAGTGTGGGTTCCTGAGACAGAATTCAGGTCACCAGGACAGTGCAGTGTCTTAGGTCTTCTCTTTTCTTTTCTTTTCTTTTCTTTTCTTTTCTTTCCTTTCCTTTTCTTTTCTTTCCTTTTCTTACTTTCTTTTCTTTTTTCTTTTTTTTTTTTCCGAGACGGGGTTTCTCTGTGTAGCCCTGGCTGTCCTGGAACTCACTCTGTAGACCAGGCTGGCCTCGAACTTAGAAATTCGCCTGCCTCTGCCTCCCAAGTGCTGGGATTAAAGGCGTGGGCCACCATGCCCGGCTGTCTTAGGATTTCTTGCCTAAACAAAACACCATGACCAAAAAGCAAGTTAGGGAGGAGAGGATTTATTCAGCTTACACTTCCAGATCACTGTCCATCATTGAAGTCAAGACAGGATTACAAACAGGGCGGAATCCTGGAGGCAGCAGCTGATGCATAGGTCATAGACTGGTACTGCTTAGTGGCCTGCTCAGCCTGTTTCCTTATAGAAAAGGATTACACAGAACCAGGGATGGTGGCACCACACCCACAATGGGCGGGGCTCTCCACAACTGATCACTAGTTGAGAAAATGCCTTACAGCTGGTTTTCCGGGAGGCATTTCCTCACCTGAGGCTCCTTTCTCTCTGATGACTCTAGCTTGGGTCAAGTTGACACATAAAGCATCAGGACAGCCAGCCAGTGCTTTCACTCACGGCCAGCTGCGTGCGACCCAAGTTTGTCTGTCTGTTGAATCTCTTCATTTACTCCTTACTTAATATGTATGAATGTCTTGTTTGCATATTTGTGTGTATGCTGTGTGCATGCCTGATACCCACAAAGGCCATAAGAGAGTATCAATCCTCTGAGACTGGCAGTAGAGATGGTTATGAGCCACTGACTGGCTGCTGGGAATTGAATGTATGTCCTCGGAAACAGCAGAGTAGTGTGTGTGTGCGTAACCAAAAATGTAAGCCGGGCGTGGTGGCTCACACCTTTAATCCCAGCACTTGGGAGGCAGAGGCAGGTGGATCTCTTGAGTTTGAGGCCAGCCTGGTCTACAAAGTGAGTTCCAGGACAGCCAGGGCTATACAGAGAAACCCTGTCTCGAAAAAACAACAACAACAAAAAAATGTAAATAAACACACACACATGTACACATTTTTCTTTTTACTTTTTCTGTGTTTGTTTCTGCTGTGCGAGCATAGCACACATGTCGACATGTAGACATCTCAAAGGCTCAGGGAGGTTAAGTCAGGTCATCAGGCTTGGTGGGAGGGGCATTACCCTGATTGATAAGCCAACTTACTGGTCCCTTTCTTTTCTCGCAGACAGGGTCAGGCTGGTCTTGAACTACTGGAAGTCTGTCTGCCTCAGACTGACACATTCCTATCCTGGTTTAACACAGTGATGCTGTTACACATCTGATGTGCTCACTGACTGCCTGGAAATGACTCCGATTTAGCTGCTGTGGGGTCTGTGAGTCACCGCAGGTAATGCTGACATTTATAGGCTCAGGAGAGGTGGTTCCTGAAACTCCCAGTTGTCTAGAGTGAACGCTCTACCTGGCCCTGCCTGCTAGCTCTCTGTGATTCCACAGGTCTGCAGAACAGGGCTAGTGTTCAGCAAGCTCCCTTGGTGATTCTAACGCTGATTCAGGGATCAGTGCCCTGGATCTCGATGGTCTAATATCTTCTAAACACCTTTATGGGACAAGTCTCATCTTGGTCAGTTTTCCTGGGTAAGTAGAGTGAGACCTCTGTAAGCATGGGACCAAACAGGAACCTGAGGCATTAAGGAGCTGTTATTGCACTGACACTCACATATTTGTCTAAATAATACTTGTGGCTTTCAGAAACTTAAGACACTGCTGTGCAGTCCTAGCAATACTGAAAAAGCCCATCTCTGACACATCTCCAACAGTATACTAGGTAATGCTGAAGCCAGTCTCTTCATAAACACAGACAGAAGAGTAGGCCCTGCTTTCTAACTTTTCACTAGCTGGAGGGTAGCTCGGACATCTGTTGAGACACTTCTCAAAATAAGCAAAAAACAAAACAAAACACCAAACAAACAGGGGCCAGAGAAATGGTTTAGTGGTACCCCCTCCTGCCTGAAGGGCCTGAGTCCACTTCAGAGCTTCCACACCCCTGCCATGGGGGCCTGGGGGTCTGCACTCTCTGCAGAGCTCCTACACTTTGTTGAATGTTGCTAACCATGTTTCTAAAATACTTCCTACCCCAACAATAGGGCTTAGCATCCTCCATTAGCCCCACTTCTGTGACTGTTCAAACAACTCAACAGCTCAGCGCTGGCATTACAGGTTATGTACCACCATGTATGGTAACAGCAGTGTTTCTGAACACACAAGCATGGTGCAGTTAGTAGTTTCTATTTTCTTAGTGGTGACTTTATAAGAAGAAGATGAACAGCTACTGGCTGACAAACTGACTCGAGGTTTAAGAGGTAAAGCTACTTGAAATCCAACTTTTTCATAGTTACTTGAAAATTCTAACCGGAACCCCAGCCCTGACCAAGTATGTATGGGAGCTGCTCTTCAGGCCATCTGTATGCACTGTACCTTAGAAGGGCTGCCGTTGAACTTGTACAGCAGTGCGCTCCTGGGGGTGAGGCCCGCTCCGTTCTTGTGTGGAGACACATAGAGGGAATGCTGCTGGGAGATGCGGCGTGGGGAACCCGGCTGCTGCTTAATGTGTGGGAAAGGAGAGAGCGGGGGAGCATCCATCTAGAGTGACCCAGAAATCATATTTGTAAGACAAAAGAATAAAAAACCATATTGCTCTTTGTAGCAAATTTTTGCTAGAAGATGTTCCATTTTAAGGGCTTATTTATGGCCGAAAAAGCAAAAACTTGTTATTACTCATTGTTTTCATCAACCACTACTAAGCAAGCTAAAGCTTATCTTCCTTGGTCACCCGAGAAACCCTGCACCTAGTCCTGAAGATTCTGGACAAGGTGGCCACACTGGCACATTTGTCATCCCATACTCGGCAGAGGCAGGAGTATAGGCTAGCCTGGGCTCTGTCTCTCCAAAACAAGGACAGGAACACAAACGACTGGGACAAATCACAGGCACACGTGGGATCCGGGTTCACACCGTGGGGGTGACAATAGAGGTTGGGCTCACTCAATTCCAAGTATCATAAACCAGCCACACCAGACTCTGGACCACAGCAAACAAACCCCCACAAGCCAGGCTCCCTGGTTGATAAAGACGAACAGAAGTACATTCCTGAGCGCTGCCCAAGGAAGCGCAAGCAGGCTGAATGAAATGACAGCTGCAGTCCAGGACTGGAAACTGGATTCAATAAAGAGAACACTGAAGCAGACTCAAGCTGAAATGAAGATGGAATTGAGAGAACTCAGTATAGCCTGGCGAGTAGAAGACAGACCCAGGTCTCAAAAACAAAGGAAAAGAGCTAGGCCATACAAGGAAAGAGTATAAAACCATTTTCAAAAACAGGACGGGTGTGACAGGCTCCAGACCTTAGCGCAACTGACCCCATGATGGAAGTACCATTCAGGCTGTATATATCAGCACACAGCACCACATGCCAAAACTAAAACAGAGAACTAATCCACCAAAGTCCATACACTTCTGGGAATGGCTCTGAATGCATTAGCCTTGTTTTTTGGCTTCTGTAGCTCTGCATCTGGCTCACTGTTCTCACTAGCTGAAGTGTGTCAGCCCAGGACATGGTTTTTATGCTTAAGAGCTCGCCCTGAGCAAGGCTCAGGCTACACTGGGATCCCAAGACTGAGTGTGGTTTCTGGCTGGCTAATACAAACTTTCTATTGGCTTAAATTCATGTCTAAGCAGTCTCCTCTGGAATACCCGCCATTTCTGGAGGGTCTACCAGTCTGTCTCTGAGGCCCTCACAGTGTGGAAGAGGCCTGGCAGTGTTTAAGGAGCTCCTGGGACAACCTAAGTGCCACATCCCCAAGACTCCCTCTGGTCATTTGCTGCCTAAAGTTGGGTAAGAATTTGACACTTCCACCCCAGAAGGAGACAAGTTAAAAGGTTGCCTGCTCTGTCACCTCTCAAGGTAAACTTGGTTAAGGAGCCTTCTGTAGCCATCCCAGGAGAGGTCAGAACTGCTGACCCAGTGTCTGCATCCACATGTGACCTCACTGGGGGAAGGTGTATAAATGTGTCGTGGCCACACCTGGTTGTCTTGTCTGTCTGTCTGTCTGCCTGTCTATGTATTTGTCAGTTCTGTTTCCATGTATTGACCAGTGGCTGTTTCTGGTGTGAGAACCACTCCCACCCTGACCCTGACTTAAGATCTGCCTCCTCTTGCTGGGGACCAGAATCCTTTTGGCTCTGCCAGGCTGCCCCAAAAAGTTGAAAAACCCTTCATTTGTCTTAAGCCAGAGCACTCCCTTGTTTCTTCCCTGACTGGTCTGGGTAGGGTTGGTGGGGAGGGGCTGGGCCTCTCATGGTGGTGGTGGGGTCTGACATCTAAGCACACAGGGAGGGAGAAATTCTATTTCTATTGTCTACTGGTTATCCAATACAAAGTGGTCAGTCCTGAAACCATATATATAAATGCCAAATTAAATGGACTCAGCAGGTTACATTTATATATGTATGCATTTATATATGTATGCATATATACACATACACACACTCACACACACGTTATAATAATAAAGAAAAAGAGGCCATCAATTTGAGAGGGGGTTGTGAGGAACATGGGAGGGACTGAAAGTAGAAGGGAGAAATTATATAAATATAGTTTAATTAAAATTAAAAGAATTTTGAAATAGCAAGACTTAAAACTTACTATATGGTCCTGATTGGATAAATCATACTTCAATGCAAATGACTTCACTCTTCCTACATATACTGTATTGTAAAATTTGATAAGATCACCTCTTTCCTCTTTCACTGGTTCACTGGAACAGTTGGGAGTCTTTGTGGCATCTTCTATGTCTGTTAAGAAGAATTCAGCATTGTGATAGGTATTCTGTAATATTAAATTAATAACTTGGATTATATTTCTTTTAACAAAATTAAAAAGAAAATCCGTATAAAAAAGCAGTTATATTCTCAGAGAAATCTATCTGCATACTTCACAAAGCACACTGGGAGTGCAGTGGCACAAGCCTGTGATCACAGCACTTGGAGGACTGAGGGGAGGGGGAGAATCAAGAGTCCAAGCTAGCCTGGGCTACACCAGGAGACTGTTAAAGAAATAATCCAACCAGAATGTCGAGAAATGTAATTGTGTGGACTGAATGTGAGGCGGGTGTCTCTAGTGACAGCTCACAACACATTTCACAAGGGCAGTTCTGAGCTCACTGTCACCTATGGCCTTTATTAAAGGGAACCAGCTCTGGTTAGGTCTTAAGCAACTTCAAAATGGGCAGCAGGGAAACACCCTGAGTTCAGAGGCCAAGAAGGCCCACAGAGACTCAGCCTGTTTGTCTGAAGTAGTGGAAGGATTATAGAAGGCAAAGCATATGTTTACAGGTTAGGAAAGACACAAAGTGAACCAGGTGTGGTGATGCACTTCTTTGATGCTGGCACATAGAGTTCTAGGACCCCTGGGTCTACACAGTAAGAACCTGGCTCAAACAACAACAAGAGGATTGCTGTGTTTATCTTCTTGCAAATACAAGGAGAGGAAGTTGTAGGGCTTGTTGTTAGTTTTGGTAAGTTTTATTCTGTAGTAGGCTTGTAGCCCTCTTCCTGCCTCAGCCTCCAGAGTGTTGGGATTTAGGCCTGAGCCAGAACTGGCCCGCACATTCTAGGACTCTTGTTTCTCCTGCAAAACAGGAATTCTAGTTTTCAACTGTTATCCCCTCAGCTGTTAAAACAGAAAACAAAGTTCACTCTAATGTGCTGTCTTATCTGTTGGCACCACTTAAATTGACTTCAAGCAGAGCTGCAGTCTGCTCATTTGCCAGGAGCTATCTAGGAGAAGCTAAAAACTAGGAGGTGATCTTCCTGAGATGGTTCTGCCATAGACTGTCATTGTATGACTGTCATGGTTTGAATATGCTTGACCCACGCAGTAGCACTATTTGAAGGTGTGGCCTTATTGGAGTAAGGGTGTCACTGTAGGTGTGGACTTTTAAGACCCTCATCCTAGCTGCCTGGAAGCCAGTCTTCTTCTAGCTGCCTTCAGATGAAGATGTAGAACTCTCAGCTCCTCCTGCACCATGCCTGCCTGGATGCTGCCATGTTCCTGTCTTGCTGATAATTGACTGACCCTCTGAACCTGTAAGCCAGCCCCAATTAAATGTTGTCCTTATAAGAGCTGCCTTGGTCATGTGTCTGTTCACAGCAGTAAAAACCTAACTAAGACAATGACAAATCTGCTTTTCTAGGCAAGGCCAAGGATATTTAATCTGATTCCTGATATTAATATTCTTTTCCTGTTATTATTAAATATATAACAATCACTAGATACTTACCCACCCTTCTGAGCAGATTTCTACAGACCTACAAAGATGTACTACGTTGTAGTGATGCTATATAGAAAAATAGATAATGATTCTATAGAATTCCTGACTTGATTCAAATAATTTTAGGAAGACAGTTTTTAGAGATGGTCATAGTTGCTAGAAAGATGTAATAAACTTAGAATCAAGAATGGAACGCGCCCACTCCTCAAAGTAGTAAGGGCTGCATACTAAGAAGTACAATGAGTTTTCCCAATCACACTAAAGAGAGAACTAGACTTGGGACAATTTTGTGTTCAAGGAAAAACATTTAGGTCCAAGTATAAAGTCACAGGTGTGCACTATGATAAGGCAAGGCCATGTAAAAACTTTTGCTTTGAACTTTTAATGAGTATATTATAATGAAACACTGCTGTGATCTTAGTATCAACATCCTTCTATAACTCCCATTTTATGTAACATTTTATCTCTGAGGTAATTTCCTAAAGAATTTTTTGTCTAAGAAGGTATAAAAAGACCAGAGAAAAGAAATAAAGTTGTTGGTTGAATGGTTTGGCTTGGGGAGTTCTGCCCTATCCATCCATCCATCCACCCATCCATCCATCTACCCACCCACCCACCCACCCACCCACCCATCCATCCATCCATCCATCCATCGATCCATCGATCGATCCATCCATCCATCCACCCATTCCATCCATCCATCCATCTATCCAAATACATATGTCTATGAGTCTACATGTTAGCATGTAGAAAAAAATATATGTAAGCATGCATGAATACTTGTAGAGTTGATTGTATCAGACAGTAGGGCCCGGTCAGAGAGTGGGTGTATGAATGTTTGAATGTATATGTGACTGTGTGTATTTACCTGTACAGAGCATCCTAATTCTTTTTTTTTTTTTTTTTTTTTTGGTTTTTTGAGACAGGGTTTCTCTGTGTAGCCCTGGCTGTCCTGTAACTCACTCTGTAGACCAGGCTGGCCTCAAACTCAGAAATCTGCCTGCCTCTGCCTCCCAAGTGCTGGGATTAAAGGCGTGCGCCACCACCGCCAGGCACATCTTAATTCTCTTCTTTTCCTTCCTGTCTGGTTCAGAAAGAGTTAACCAGCGTAGCCAGAGAGGCTCCTGGCTGATTCACCAGAGAAAGGAGCACCAGCAGCAAATCCTTTCACTCAATCCCCTGCTGCTGAGCAGCACATTCATTGCCAGATATCAGCACTGTTAATGCACAAGCAATAAAGAGTTAAGTTCTTAGCACAGAACAATAAAAAGGGGTTAAGTTTCCCTAGTGCTTATTTAAGTATAAAGAATTAAATAAAGCACAGAGAATTCTAATGCTTAATAAAGCACAGAGTTAAAGAGAAAAGAAGCCAATGGGTTTTTTAATTAATTAGTTAATTAATTAATTAATTAACTAAATGTATGAGTGCTCTGCTGCATGAACACGCAAATGTCAGAAGAGGGCATCAGATCCCCTTATAGATGGTCATGGGCCACCATGTGGTTGCTGGGAATTGATCTCAGGACTTCTGGAAGAGCAGCCAGTGCTCTTAACTAGTTGAGCCATCTCACCAAGCAAAGCCAGCGTTTTTAAACCACAGAATAAGCAAGAAAGATTTTAGAATCTTTTAGAAGTTACCAGCAAGCATTCAGTATAGTTAGAGAGCTAGAAGGCCAGAGACCATCAGTCTTCAAAGCAACATCTGAAGCTCTGTCCTCCTAAAGCCTACTCCAGGGCAGGCAGGCTCCCAGCACTCACTGTCTAGGGAAAGTGTGTAAACTCCAGCTACTTGGACAGAATCACCTCCTGCTTCTGCTTCTGCTTCTGCTTCTGCTTCTGCTTCTGCTTCTGCTTCTGCTTCTGCTTCTGCCTCCTCCTCCTCCTCCTCCTCCTTCTTCTTTTAATTTTAAATTTCCCCCCAGAGACATGGTTTCTCTGTGTAACAGCCCTGGCTGTCCTAGAACTAGCTCTGTAGACCAGGCTTTCTTTGAACTCACAGAGCTCCACCGCTTCTACCTCCTGAATGCTGGGAACAAAAGTGTGCACCACCATGCCCAGCCTATTTCTTTATAGTAGTAAAGAATCTACTGCCAACTATAAGGAATTTAACATATCAAAGATGAGTTCTTATATTCAACAGATTTGAAGTATCCCTTCGTCTTAGGAAAACCAGAAAACTAAAACAGCTCCGGGCCATGACATTCCAGGGAACCTCTAAAAGGGTCAGACATACTTTGGATGTCATCTCCCATAGCCAAGTGCTAGGGATTAAAGTCAGGGCCTGCACATGATTTTCTGACCTCCATGGACACCTGTACACATGCGTATACACACACACACCACACACACACACACACACACACACACACACACAGGTAACACACACATTCTAACAAATATATTTAAAATCAAATAGCCTGGAGAGATATTCCAGTGGTTAAGCGCACTTATTGCTCTTACAAAGGACCTGGAATTAGCCCCCAGCATCCACAAGGTGGCTCCCATTCTATCCAGTTCCAGGGGATCTGACACCTTCCAAGAATACTGCATGCATGTGGTGCACAGACATGCAGCATCTACACATACAAAAAAATTAAAAAAAAAAAACAACCCACAATTCCAGTCCTTAAAAATAAAATAAACAACCTAGGTACTTGGCTCTGCCTGTGGGAGATACTGCTTATGCGTGTGGTACCCTGCACAGCCCCCCCCCCCCAAGAAGGCCTTTGCTAGAAATGGCCCCTCAGTCTTGAGCGTCCCCACCTTTAGAAGTGTAAGGCATAGAGTTCTGAGTTTTCTTAACTCTGCAGCCTCAGGTATCTTGTCAAAGCAATAGAAAATAAAGTCTGAAATTTAGTAATAGCTGATGTAGGTCAATCTCATTACATGAGTCAACACCAATTATTTAATGTTTTCTTTAGATTATAAACTTCAGTGTTACAGAAAAACATACTAGATACTTTAGCTTGGCTCTTTGGTTTGAATTTTTTCCAAGGATTTAAAGTCAAGTAGAAAAGAAAAAGGAAATCCATCCATGGTTGTGATTAGACCAGAGTTCTACATCCCAGGAGATAGACGAATGTTTGAGCAAAGAACATAATGGAAGCATTTCTATGGCTTAGGGGACTGGCTGAGACACATGCTGGGGAAATCCACGTCCAGCTTCCTAAGGGACAACTCAATGACTGCGTTGGTTCCTCTACGCAGACTGTCATTAGTATTCAGATTGAGAAGACGCATCCTTGCCACTAAACATGGAGAAGGTGTGGTCAGAGAGATGGCTGCTGGGCAAGGAGCCACCACATGGGTGCTCTGCGAGAGCAGTTAGCACTCTTGACCACTGAGCCATCTCTCCAGCTTGTGTATGCATCTTCAAAGTCATTTTTGTGCACTCAGTTGGTGGAGTGCTTGTCTAGTGTACACCAAGTTCTGGATTCTATTTTCAGCATCTCACAAACTGTGTGGTGCCACAAGCGTTCAACCCAGTGCTCAGGAGGTGGAAGAACTGGAATTGCAAGGTCACTATCTGATATACAAGGATGAGATTAGCCTGGGCTACAAATCTTGTCTCAAAAAAGAAAAAAAAAAAAAAAAAATCAAACACCAGAATAGGCAAGGAATCCAGAGGTTTCTGCAACTTCACCTGGTTTATTCTTTTGTGATTTCCTACTGTCTCAGGAATAATACACGTAAGTAAAAGGAAGTAACTGCTGCCTACATATTCCGAAGTCACACTCTGACAGATTAACTGGTGTTACAGTTTATACCTGAAATGTCCCCTAGAGGCTCACAGTCGAAGCCTTGGTTCCCAGCTGGCATTGTTTTGGGAGAAAATGGAAATTCTAGGATAAAGAAAAAGTACCTAGAGGTGGGCTTTTAAAAGCTTTATTGGAGGGGGGGGGAGGTGCTGGAGTGGTGGCTCAGCAGTTAAGAGCACTGACTGCTCTTCCAGAGGTCCTGAGTTCAATTCCCAGGCACCACATGGTGGCTCACAACCATCTGTAATGGGATCCGATGTTCTCTTCTGGTGTGTCTGAGACAGTTACAGTGTACTCACATACATAAACTAAATAAATAAATCTTTAAAGAAAAAAAAAGTTCTATTCAGGGTCAAGTCTCTCCCCTCTCCTTCCAGCTGTCATCCACTGTGATGTCTGCATGCTGATAGCCCAGAAGTGATGACGTCAGTCAGTTGACCATGGAATGAGAACTCTGAATCCATGTGGTAAAATAAATCTCGTCTTCTTTGGTTTTTTGTTCCTTCTTTTAAATGCTTGTCTCAGGTATGTGTTGCTGCCCCCAAAATTGAACACAGTGGGACTTTGTTGACTTGAGATAATCTCAGCTTATATCCCAGTAGGCTTGCCTTTGTTACTTTTCCTACTGCTGGGATTCAGTACTCTGAAAGCACTTAAGGAGAATGGGTTTGTTTGGTGCATGGTTCGAGGACACAGCCCATCACCAGCTGGTTACGATGCATCACGGTCAGAAAGCAGCTGGATTCCTTGTTATGAACTCTAGGACCAACCTGGGGACGGGGCTGCTTTTCTTTGCCCACACCGATAACCCTTGTTATGACAATCCCTCATAATCACCTGGAGGCTTACTAGGTGATTCTAGATCTTGTCAAGTTGACAATCAATTCTAACCAACCCAACACTACAGTGAATCAGAGCTCTGCAATCTAAAAATTGCCTTTTGGTCTGAAAGTGTAGTGAGTGCAGTGGTAGAGTGCTTGCCTAGCCTGCTTTAGGCCTAATCTCTAGAACTACAAGGGGAAAAAGTGGAGGGTTGGAGAAATGAACTGAAGAAAAGCATGTCCTGCTCTTGCAGAGGACACAGTCAGTCTGGTTCACATCAGCCAGATGACAAATGCCTGTAAGTCTCGCTCAGGGATCCCAACACCCTCTTCTGGCCTCCACAGGTACCTATAGTCAGTCATTCTCATATTTCTCTCTCTCTCTCTCTCTCTCTTTCTCTCTCTCTCTCTCTCTCTCTCTCTCTCTCCTTACACAGCCACTTTCACACACACAAATAGTAAGTCTTTAAAAACAGTGACTATATTGCTAATTCCACCTACAATGTGAGTCCATGTCAAAGGTGTATTGTGTACAGCATGAGAGTTGGATAAGCTTACCACCATCGGTCATTTCACAGTCACCATTGTACACCACGACTCCTCCTGGAATACTCTTCAAGAGAACACTCCTGTATACCTACAGGCCAGAGGGGGGGACCACTTAGTCATAAGAGATACAAATTAAACAAAGCCAAAACAAGAGCAAAATCAAGTCAGCTAAGGAATACCTCTCATGTGGGTTATCACCAAACCAGGTAAATCATATTAACTCTCATAAGTACAGATTATGGGAAACATCACAGAGAAGAAAAATTGAGGCAGAAAAAACACCAAAAACCAAAAAAAAGTTCCTTCCCTGTCCCTAACGTCTTTCCTACAGATGGCTACAAAAACACAGTCCACTTTTTTTTTCCTTTTTTTTTTCGAGACAGGGTTTCTCTGTATAGCCCTGGCTGGCCTGGAACTCACTTTGTAGACCAGGCTGGCCTCAAACTCAGAAATCCACCTGCCTCTGCCTCCCGAGTGCTGGGATTAAAGGCGTGTGCCACCATCGCAGGGCTCCATCTTTTTTCTAAGTCATCTACAAGGTGCTGAGAGATTACTCCACAAGGAGTGGCGGGGCTCAGTTTGGATCCACACCACCCTAAGGTAGGGCCTCTTCTAGACTGTGTTCCAGAGGATTTTCCTAAAGAGGCCCAGAAAATCTGCCACAGTGTTTAACCAATATTTATACTTTGAAATGTCTTTCTATTGCTCACTATTGGTGTACGTGGGGCTTAGGAAAACAGAGTCATTTGGGCTCAGAGGAGGTATGATTACCCGCTCTAACTCTCACTATTTGTCTACGAACTAGATTAAATGGCCAAAGCCTTAAGGTAACTTTCTGTGCTCTTTAATTCAAATAATTAAAAGGCAAGGCAAGTAAGTTATTCATTAAATATTTCCCTTGTGCCAGGACATCTACCATCAATTAATATTTCCATGATCAAAACAGGATTGTCACCATGTCACTAATAAGTTATCAAAGATGTAAACATTATGACTTCAGGCAGTCATACTGGTGATCCATGCCTATAAGCCCAGCATTGGGAGGGAAAGAGCTATGAGCCAGGGTCATCCTCAGGTGTGTTAGTAAGTCTGAGTACAACCTACCCGGGCTGGGAGTGAAGGAGTGGGTACATGATACCCAGTCAAACTAAAACTCAACCAACTGCAGACAGCAAAGAAGCCAGGGTCAACAATTCATCAAATTTCATTGGCTTTAACCATTAGAGTATCAAGCGAGCTTCATACAGTTAAGAAATAGTATCAGTAGCCAAGTGTTGCGGCTCACCTTTAATCCCAGCACTCAGGAGGCAGAGGCAGGCAGATCTTTGTGATTTTGAAGCCAACCTGATCTATATAGTTAGTCCCTGGACAGCAAGGGTTACATAATGAGACCCTGTCTCAAACAAACCAAACCTAACAATGAAATGTTGTACACCTATCTTTTGTTAGGTTTTCTAGTGAGAAATGTCTCTCCTCCTAAAATGAACAGAAGCCACTCCAGAATGTGTGAGGGTAGAAGCAGACATGGATAAGTCAGGAGGAGTCAGGTTTCCAGCCTTCTACTTAAGCTTTCCTTTAATGAAACTATTTCTTGAGTTTCCTGGCATCCTTTAAACCAAGAAATCCAAACTACAGTAAAACTATCAAGTAACTACTTTTTATATATCCTGATAGCAAAGAAATGGCATAAAAATATATTTTTGGACAGAGGAAAAATAATGTAACTCACGTGACTATTAGCTTGGGGCTGATTCCTATAACTTTTCATTATTTCTTGAAAAGTTCTTTCTTCTTTTGTTACCTTAAAAAAAAAAATACATTTATCAACTGCTTTTGAAAGAAACACGGCTCTGAGCAAAGATGTCAATTATAGGTTGGTATTAAGAGCAGCCTTGCAGAAAGCCATTAACCCAGGCTGATCTATGACTAAAAACCACATACAGTTATGATTTTTGCTACTTTTAAAGTTCAGGCTTTGTGGCCCATGGGGACACAGTTACCAGTCTCATTAATCAACAAGCAGTAGACCCGGTAGGATAGAGCACTACTGAAAATGAGTGTTGGAAAACTGATGGAAAAAAAACGAAGACACGCTGAGCCCCTGGCAGGGTCTGGCTTATTACTTTTGAGTACTTATTTAAAAGTAAATTAACCACCTACTAAAAGACAGAAAAATATCTTGCAGTGATTCATCAAAGAACTGGGTAGTTATTATAGGATTAGGTTTTGAGTGTTTTAAGACAGTTGGTAGGGAGTCTAATACTTAGAAGTCACAGTAGGAAAGGAAAGAGATTAGTGATCCAAAAAGGAATCCTTCCTGTTATCTGCTATCATAACACTGGTTTCAACTAATCCTTCCCTGATGCACTATGACTTAGAAGTAGAAAAGCCTAAATTCTGACAGATTTCTGGAAAAACACAAATGATTAGTAAAAATATGTATTAATACTTTATATAGACATTTAAAAACTTATTCTTCTTTTACATGTATGAGTGCTTTGTCTGCATGAATGCCCATGTACTAAATGCATGTTTGGGGGCCAAGGGAGCTAGAAGAGACCATCAGATCCCCTGCTACTAGAGTTATAGGGGCTGTGAGCAGTTATGTGGGCGCTAAAAATTGAACTCAGGTCCTCTGGAAGGGCAAGAAGCTAGTGTTTTTAACCACTGAGTCATCTCTCCAGCTCCTATATATAGAGATTTTAAAGAGGTACTGAACAGGAAGGGCACAAGAGAGTTTGGAAACATACCTTTTGCCTCGAATGCTTAAAAATCAGGTCTTAAAATTATATACCAAAAAAAAAAAAAAAGTGAGCCGGGCGTGGTGGCGCATGCCTTTAATCTTGGGAGGCAGAGGCAGGCAGATTTCTGAGTTCAAGGCCAGCCTGGTCTACAAAGTGAGTTCCAGGACAGCCAGAGCTAGCTACACAGAGAAACCCTGATTCGAAAAACCAAAAAAAAAAAAATTATATACATTGGCTAAGATTGCGAGTTTAGCCAATATATTGTGAAGACAGAAGTTATAAATGACTTTTCCAATATATGTCAAACTTTTAAAAAATAAGCAAGATGGGTTCCTTGTGACCTAAACATGGTGTAGCAACAAAAAGCAAAGAGTACTTGCTAAGCAGCATGATACAACAAAGAAAGGCATGAGCACAGGCATCCTACGCCAGACTAGGAAGGAAGAGGGAGGGCCACGAAGTGTTGCTACTTATGGGTGACTGCGGCCAAGCGACTTCAGTTCTGCACCTTACTCATCGGAATGTCATGCTCATTTTATTTTTAAGTCTCACACCAGAGACATCACAGGGAGAGGTGCAAATGTGTTATCCACATTTCTAAATTCCTTTATAACCAATGTACTCTTCTTTTTAAAAACATAAAAATTTCATGTGTGGTGATAATGATGTGTGTGTGTGTGAACTCAGGAGCACATCTGACACAGAACAGAAGACAACGTTCACGATTCGGTTTCCCCTTTTTCCCTTTCACTATGGGTTCAGATCAAATTCAGGCTTGTGTGGCCAGCACCCTTACCCATTTTACATGTAGCCTTTTTTTTTTTTTTTTTTTTTGGTTTTTCGAGACAGGGTTTCTCTGTGTAGTCCTGGCTGACCTGGAACTCACTTTGTAGACCAGGCTGACCTCGAACTCAGAAATCTGCCTGCCTCCCTCAAATGTAGTCTTAACAAGTGAAAAAGTTTATTATTATGAAACTCATAGGAAAAGTCCAGACATTGTAGTGGCTTGAAGTTATTACTTAATAAAGATAAGCAGTATCAGCTTGTAGCACATAAGGAAAACTAAGGACCAAATTCAACAGTGTTTACTGATGCTTCAAATTAAGGTAACAAGGGCAGAAACCCCCTCCCATCCTATACATACTTTTGCCATGATGTAAAATGCACACAGAAGGAGCTGATCCAAATGCCTATCTTTCATTAAATCAGGGCAGTGAACTAAAGTGAATTCAAAACATGTCCAGATCTTCCTTCGTAATTCATTTGAAACATCAAGTTTTAGACATAAGTCACGTAGGCGCACACTTGCCAAATGATAGACCTAAGAGAGAAGAGAACACATTATTGTACAGCAAGTTACTTGTCAAGTGTCTAAGTCTTACCATGAACATGGGCTTATAGACCAAGCTTAAAAAACAAAACAAAACAGGTAGGCTGTTAATTATTACCAAATCATCTAATTTTTCTGTTTTATAGCATTAGTTTAAATGCTGTGATTAGAGAGTATAAATAAAAGCTATAGATGGAAACTACTTTACAGTGTTTTTTATTCTTTTTTATTTAAAGATTTATTAATTTACTTTATGCACAAATACACTGTTGCTCTCTTCAGACACACCAGAAGAGGGCATCGGATCCCATTACATATGGTTGTGAGCCACCATCTGGCTGGGAATTGAACTCAGGTCCTCTGGAAGAGCAGTCAGTGCTCTTAACCACTGAGCCATCTCTCCAGCCCCCTATTTAAAGTGATCATGCCTAATACTCTATAATGCCACCATGAAAAGTAAGAAAAAGTAAAAATAGGGTTCACCTGCATAATAACTGTCATGAGTTCAAACATTTTCAAGTGTTCAGAAGCCCCTGTGTGTTCTTTTTGGGTTGGAGTAAAATTCCTGGAATGTCAAATATGCCAAGTAACAAAGCTCTTAACTTTTCTGAGCCTGAAAATGACTCAGAAAGCAAAACATTTTTAAAAATAACAACAACAAACCAAAAACCCAAAACCCAAAAACCCAGTCTCCTGAGACTGGAGTGGCTCTATGGTTTAGAGCATGCCGGGAGTCTGAGGAGGCAGAAAAAAGTGTCAGGGTCCCTGGGACGGGAGCTACAGACTGTGTGAGCCACTACCTGGGGACTGGGAATTGAACATGGGCCTTCTGAAGAAGCAGCCAGTGCTCTTAACTACTGAGCCATTTCTCCATGCCCTAAACAAAAAATCTGAAAATAAGGTAGGGAGTGCTGGAGGAAGACATTCAACATTAGCCTCTAGCTTCCATGCGTCCACACATGCATATGCACATATTCCAGAGAAAAAAACTTTTGTCAAAATTAGGAATCTTTATGCATCAAAGACTATAATTACTAGAGTGAAAAGACAACTGCTGCAATGGGAGAAAATCTCTGAAAACCATGAATCCGTTGAGGATATCCAGAAGAAATAAAGGACTCCTGTGACGATCACAAAATCTAAAGGACATTTATGCAAAGATATCTAAACTAACAATAAGCCACACTTATTAAACAACGAGAAACTAAAATGTAAGCAGGAGTGATGGCTCAGTGGGTAAGAGTACTTCCAGAGGATAGGAGTTCAAATCCCAGCACCACATGGTAGCTAGTAACAGTCAGGGCTACAACTCCATTAACAAGAGTGTCAGACTCTTTTTGGCCTCTGAGGGCAGTGTACAAATATGGTGTACAAATAAAATACCCATACACATAAAGAAAAGCACACACACACACAATGCCCTGCTTCAATCCTCTAGACCAAGCCAGAAAGAAAGAAAGAAAGAAAGAAAGAAAGAAAGAAAGAAAGAAAGAAAGAAAGAAAGAAAGAAAGAAAGAAAGAAAGAAAGAAAGAGGTGAGTTCCAGTGCGGCTCTTCTATGAAGCCTGCTGTCCCCACCACTGACAATGCAGATCTCTGTGAGAACTGTAATTGGAGATTGAGCCCAGCAACACCAGTGAGGAAGTCTAAGAGCAGGAAGTCAGCCTTTTCATTACAATATATAGAAGGAGCCCTGTTTGGTCCTGATCTTGAGCTTGAGGTAAGATCCTTAGTGTCCCCTTTTACCACATCTCACTGCACTTTGAATAAAGTTCTTCCACTCCTCCACACCCAACCCCCCAAAATCTCAGAAAGTCACTGTTGATAAAGAAGGTGGACACTGTCACTGTGGGTAGGAAAGGACACTGTCACTGTGGGTAGAGAAGACACTGTCACTGTGGGTAGGGAAGGACACTGTCACTGTGGGTAGGGAAGGACACTGTCACTGTGGGTAGAGAAGGACACTGTCACTGTGGGTAGGGAAGGACACTGTCACTGTGGGTAGGGAAGGACACTGTCACTGTGGGTAGAGAAGACACTGTCACTGTGAGTAGAGAAGACACTGTCACTGTGGGTAGAGAAGGACACTGTCACTGTGGGTAGGGAAGGACACTGTCACTGTGGGTAGGGAAGGACACTGTCACTGTGGGTAGGGAAGGACACTGTCACTGTGGGTAGGGAAGGACACTGTCACTGTGGGTAGGGAAGGACACTGTCACTGTGGGTAGGGAAGGTCACTGTCACTGTGGGTAGGGAAGGACACTGTCACTGTGGGTAGGGAAGGACACTGTCACTGTGGGTAGAGAAGACACTGTCACTGTGAGTAGAGAAGACACTGTCACTGTGGGTAGAGAAGGACACTGTCACTGTGGGTAGGGAAGGACACTGTCACTGTGGGTAGGGAAGGACACTGTCACTGTGGGTAGGGAAGGACACTGTCACTGTGGGTAGAGAAGGACACTGTCACTGTGGGTAGGGAAGGACACTGTCACTGTGGGTAGGGAAGGACACTGTCACTGTGGGTAGGGAAGGACACTGTCACTGTGGGTAGGGAAGGACACTGTCACTGTGGGTAGAGAAGGACACTGTCACTGTTGAGAAGGAGCAGTAAGGACAAACAGCAGTGCAGTCACACAGTCCAGAACGGCAGTTGCCTAAACAAATACCAAGGGCCTGGGAGACACCATAGTTTAGTCATTAGGCCACTTGCTGTACTAGCATGAGAACTGGGGTTCAGTGCCCAGAACTCACTCACAAACACAGGGTATGGTGGTATGCAATGTAGTTCCGTGCTGCGGAGGAGGAGACAGATAGGAGTCCCTGGGACTTGCTTGCTAGCCAGCCTAGTTTACCTGGTGAGTTCTCTTAAAAACAAAGTGGATGGCACAAACAGAATGACAGCCATAGCTGTCCTCTGGCCCCACCCCTAACACACTAGATATTGACCTCACTTCTAGGAATACACTTAAGCTGAACGCAGAGCCAGAGAGAGCCAATACTCACAGCGGCACAATTCATAAAACCAGAAAGTGTAACAACCCAAACATCCCTCACAGATGAATAGATACACCAAGTGTGGCATATACGTTACTCAGCTTTAAAATGCAAAGAAATGCCCACGCGTGCTATTGCACAGATGAATGTGGGAAAATGAGCCAGTCAACAGACGCGCTAGTGTGTCATTTCACTGGAACATGGCACCTTTTCAAACACTCAAATTCATGCACACAAAAATAGCATGGAGATCGCCTGATGGGAGCAGGGAGAAATGGTGGCTTCCGCTTTAATGAGTAAAGGGTTTCAGGGTGAGAAGACGAAAAGGTCCCAGGGGTGCACAGTGGCAAAGGTCACACAACAAGGTGAGGGTATCTAGCACCGAACTGTACGCCTAAAAATTAAAGAAGCAAATTTTATAATATGTATATTTAAAGAGAAATCAAAAGAGGCCAACACTGCTTAGTATGCAGTCTTGGCTGAATGAGCTGTGTTTGGATGCTGTGGAGACACGTACCTTCCTATAGAACAGTGCTAAGGACCCAGTCCTCTTGGGTTTGCTTACTCCGGTCAGATGAGCATCTTGTGCTTTAGTCAGATGGGTCTGTTTCGGAGAAGTACCAATTAGTGACTGGGCAGTCAGTGACACAGGGCTCTCAGCTGTGGACTCCTGAGTTGGATTCATGGAGATAGGAACCAGTGTGATTTCTCCAGCATCATTGGCGATACCTGCATGCACAAGCAAGACTCTCAGGTGGAGATACAAGCTGAATGTTCACAGCAAGTTGTCAGTGTACATGTATGAGTTAGTGCAGGGACGTTAGAGAAAGGGATGCAGCTATTACACAGGAGCTATCTATAACACAGTTCTGCTTTTACTTTTTGAAGCAAGAGCAGGTTTCCTTTCGATAGTCTTATGTTTCATTTTATTTAAGGAGACAAATTTTGAGTAGCAGGGTGTGACGCCTCATGTCTACAATCCTTGGGAAGCTAAGGCAGGAGGACGGCTGTAAATGTGAGGCCTGCCAAGGTTACATGGTGAGTTAAAGCCAGCACGACATAGAGGCCCTGTCTTAAAAACAGACAACAACGACAACAAAAAATCTTGTCTTCTGTTTTTGTATGAGCCTGTCATGTTTTTATATGACACTTAAAACTTTTACAAACATCATCTATTTATCTTATGGGAGGAATGTGTGTATGAGCCACAATGTGAGCATAGAGGTCAGAGGACAACCCACAGGACCAGTTCTCTCCTACCATGTGGCTTCTGGGGACTGAACCTGGGCTGTCCGGTTTGCAGGCAAGATCCTTTAGCTGACGAGCCATGTCACTGGCCCAACTTTAATACTTTAAAAAGCAAATTTTACTCTTTTAAGCACTATTTCTCCCTTAATACACCAACTTATAAAGTTCAGATAACAACAAAAAAAAAAAAAAAAACTAAATCCTGGGCTGGTGAGATGGCTCAGTGGGTAAGAGCACCCGACTGCTCTTCCGAAGGTCCAGAGTTCAAATCCCAGCAACCACATGGTGGCTCACAACCATCCGTAACAAGATCTGACTCCCTCTTCTGGTGTGTCTGAAGACAGCTACAGTGTACTTACATATAATAAATAAATAAATCTTTAAAAAAAAAAAAAAAAAAAAAAAACTAAATCCTAACAAAAAGGGTTGTAAATTTATAAAATGTGGAAATTTAAGATAGTATATGTTCAAAATAAAACAGGAGGTGTAGGACTGAACACTTCAGGGCAGTGAGACTATGATGATAGATGTCATTATACAGTGTCAATACTGTAATGTGCACAGAATGTCCGCTACCCAGAGAGTGATGCTGAAAGTAAGCCATGGGTTGTACGTATGAATGAGTCAGTGAGGCCTCACTGATCTAAGAACCCACCGGCTCGTGTGTACAATGTCGATGTTTTCACAGGCTGTGAGAGTGCACAGGGAGGATGACAGGAAGTATATGACAAGCTCTTCTACTTTAAAATTCCTGTGAACTTCAAATTGCCCTACAATACAGGGTCAGTTAAAGGGAAAGAGAAGGCCTGAATTCCATGAACAGTCGGACCAGAAGGGAGAACTGCATCGCTAGGATGAAGCTCGTGAGATTTTTGATGAAATTGAGTCATGAAACTGTAACCATTGAATTGAAGAATGGGACACAAGTCCATGGAACAATCACAGGTGTAGATGTCAGCATGAATACACACCTTAAAGCTGTGAAAATGACCCTGAAGAACAGAGAACCTGTACAGTTGGAAACATTGAGTATTCAAGGCACTAACATTCGGTATTTTATTCTACCAGACAGCTTACCTCTAGATACACTACTTGTGGATGTTGAACCTAAGGTGAAATCTAGGAAAAGAGAAGCTGTTGCAGGAAGAGGCCGAGGCCGGGGTAGAGGAAGAGGACATGGTCGCGCCAGAGGAAGAGGGGGTCCTAGGCGATAATGTCTCTCAAGATTACTGTTTCAATTTGATAAGGAATTTGGGGATATCTTTTGTACAGGTTTTGTTTGTTTGTCAGTTTTTAATAAACATAAGTGTAGGGACAGAGTTGTCTATTGATTGTCAAATTAAAGTTGTAGTGAGTATCTATTATATTCACATAGTATGTTCAGTTCAGGGAGTTGGACGCATGAAATACATGTGTACTGAACATGGGTTTGATTTCTTTGAGTCCATTATTTGGACCTCTTTTGAGATGAAATAAAGTTGAGATGAATTGGCATTTCGATAAAGTTCTTTTGGGATGAGATCTAAAACTCATCCTCTTTAAAAAAAAAAAAAAGGGAAAGAGAAGAACTTAGGTTTAAGAATAAACTACTGGGGCTGGAGAGACGGCTCAATGGCTCAGAGCATTTGCTGCTAATGCTGGGGACCCAAAGTTCAGTTCTCACCACTCACAGTGGTTCACAACCACCTATACTCCAGTTCCAGGGAAACTGACATCCTCTTCTGGCCTATACAGGCATCAGGCATGTACATGGTGCATAGACATGCATGCAGGCAGAACTCTTATATACATAAAGTCAAGTTTTTAAAAAATACAGAGTTATATCATGTGATGCAATGTCATAAGACATTTCTTAAATTTTTATGTAACTGAACAATATAAGGCAGAGATGAAGATGCTACCATGCAAAGGGACTGTAACTTTCCGTCCCGTCGTCCCTGTGACTGTGGTTGTGGCCATTGTCAGAAGAGCTTGCCCAGGGGAAATTGATAAGCTTTCAGCAGTGACACTCGAAGGAGCAATTTTCAGCTTTGTTCCTTCTGCCATAATCTTATCCATCAGTGTGTCCTTTGGTGGGTCATCTCCAAACAGTCTCCTCTTAGCACTTCCTGCAGCAGGGGAGCTGTAGCGCTCATGGACAGAAATCGGAGACAATGGTTGCATATCTAATAAAGAGAAAAAGAAAAGGTTTAAATTTAAAACGTATTCCAAAATAAAAAAATTCAGGTTTCCTTATTCACACACTAAGCACTTGAGCTGTAGAAGGGAGCATGGTTCCCACACTCACGGACTGCTGAGCCTAGAGGGAGAGAGAGCAGAGTGAGCAGTGTGGCAGCTCAGCTTTCCGCATTCCTGCAGCTCTGTCCATAGCAACAGAGCAACCCATTAAGAACAAGGGAGAGGCTGAGCAGTCGAATGACATAAGCACTAACTGAAGAGATGGATTCTAGCTCTTAGTATTACCTACTAAATAAATAGCACCCATGATTAAGAGGAGGCACAAGCAAAACTCGGTTTGTGGAGTCACAGTTTTGCCACCCCCACATTCCTAGCAGTTTAAGGCAGTGGCTGTGGTTTATGAATCAGTAAACACAGAGCCATCTTTAGTAGGGTCACCAGGAAACAGGAGCAAACGTGACACATGCCACTGCTGGCCCTGCCTTAGTTGGAGGGTCTTCTCTTCCGATCAAAACCAAAGAGAAGATATTGGATTGGTGAGATGGATCAGTCGTTAAAATGCCCATCATGCAAATATAAGAAGCTGGGGATTTGGAGCCCCAGCCTCACGGTGTGATGGCACAGGTCTGTTATCCTGACAGAGTAAATAAAGCGGGGGAGGATGGGCAGAGACAGGCAGACCCCAGAACTCACTAGCCAGCCTGCCTCATGTGGTAAGGCGAAGTGCAACATCGGAAGACATGGGGTATTAACCTCTGTCACACAGACACAGTTAGGGACAGGGCCTCTCCCAATGCAATTCACTACAGTGAACACAGGATCTCAAGACAGTTTTGATACTATATGTTCTTCTTTAAGGAAGAAGAGATATTTTATTCTAGAATCAAACAGATTTAAATAGAGGTTTCATTTATCCAAATTCAGCATTTCAATATGATAGCAGCTTAATCAAGTTTTTATGTTAATATAACAGATAGTCACAGGAGTTTTTTTTAGGTACATCAACAGAAACAACAGATCTCTGCAATAGAGCTCATGTACTTTCTTTTTTGTTTGTTTGTTTTTGTTTTTCGAGGCAGGGTTTCTCTGTGTAGCCCTGGCTGTCCTGGAACTCACTCTGTAGACCAGGCTGGCCTCTGCCTCCCGGGTGCTGGGATTAAAGGTGTGCCCCACATTCTCATTCTCTTCTTTTTTTTCCCCTTATATTTTTTAAAATGTTTTCAGCTTCTAAATTTTTTTTTATTAGATATTTTCTTCATTTACATTTTAAATGCTATCCTGAAAGTCCCCTATACCTTCCCCCGGCCCCTGCTCCCCAGTCCACCCACTCCCATTTCCTGGCCCTGGCATTCCCCTGTACTGGGGCATATGATCTTCACAAGACCAAGGGCTTCTTCTCCCATTGATGGCCGCCTAGGCCATCCTCTGCTACATATGCAACTAGAGACACAGTTCTGGGGGGTACTGGTTAGTTCATACCGTTGTTCCTCCTATAGGGTTGCAGACCCCTTTAGCTCTTTGGGTATTTTCTCTATCTCCTCCATTGGGGGCCCTGTGCTCCATCCAATAACATTCTCACTCTCACATTCATATTTTCTTCTCTCTCTCTCTCTGTTTTTTGTTTTTGTTTCTGTGTAGCCCTGGCTGTCCTGGAATGAACTCTCTCTGTAGACCAGAGTGGCCTTGAACTCAGAGATCCTCATGCCTTGGCCTCCTGAATGTTGGGATCAAAGGCATATACTACCATGCTGGCTCTCTGACAACATTTTTAACTTTCCAGTTGGTATAAGAGAGCTGTTAAAACATTCAAAAAGCTTTCCAGGATAGTCACATAGATACTAGGTCATATGCAGAGATGAGCAATGAATGGTAATTAAATGCTTTGGGCTGGTTTTATGTCAATTCGACACAAATTTGAGACATCTGGGAAGACAGAACTTCAACTGAGAAAATGTTCCCACCAGCCTGGCCTGTGGGCAAGCCTTTAGTGAATTTTCTTGACTAATGACTGAGATGGGCTTACTTCACTGTGGCCCATGTTGCCCGTTGCCTGGCAGTCCTGGGCACTATAAGAAAGTAGAGTGAGCAAGACAGCGCTCCTCCATTACCTCTAAATCACCCCTGCCTCTAGGTTCCTGCCCTATTTGAGGTCCTGCTCTGACTTCTCTTAGAGGTGTACAGTGATGTGGATTACAAGTTGAAACAAACCGTTTCTTCCCCAAGTTGCTTTATCACAGCAATAGAAACCTAAGAGAGCCATTAGTAACTTCTGTCTGTTATACAACAACAAAAATGGACTTTTGTCTTCCAAGGGTCAGCAAGCTCTCACCAGTTCCAGCATTGTTCAAAAGTTCAAGTCCAATGTTTCCTTTGACTCAAGGAGAACTATTAGTTGTGAGCTTCTACAAAAACTGTAATGTAAGTTACATATGTCTGGCTTTGTTTTGCTTTAGTTTTTGAGACAGGGTATCATTATGTAGTCATGGCTGGCCTGGAACTCATTATGTGGAACAGAACAGACTGACTTTAAACTCATAGGGACCCACCTTCCTCTTCCTCCCAAGTGCTGGGATGAAGTCATGCAGCAGCACGCCCAGCTCGTCACATATTTCTAGAGACATTCAATTCTGCATCGTTGTTCACAATGTTTTATCACTGTCCTGAGCCAATCTCACAAGCACACCATGTGCTCTGCTGCTGCTCTTTTGTGTTCTGTGCATGTTAGGCAAGCAGTCTACCACTGAACGACAGTACCCACCACATTAAAGTGAAGGCATCTCAATACTTAAGTTGTTTGTTTGGTTTTCTGAGACAGGGTTTCTCTGCGTAGCCCTGGCTGTCCTGGAACTCACTCTGTAGACCAGGCTGTCCTCGAACTCAGAAATCCACCTGCCTCTGCCTCTCGAGTGCTGGGATTATAGGCGTGCGCCACCACTGCCCGGCCTCAGTACCTAGTTTTACTTTAAGTAGGTGATCGGTCAGTCTACTTTTAAAGTATAGGTAATAAAAGTTACTCTGGCTATGATGTGTAATGTGAGATGGGGAAGCAGCTGTGGCTAAATAAAACTCTTTGAATGATTCTGGATGTTACAAGAGCAGCCCTAACTTTAGTCCTCAGTAAACAAGTAGATTCTTGTAGCTCCCAGAGTCTACTTGAGTGCCTTGAATCTAAGAAAACCAAGAAAGCCCTTGGAGTGAACAGGAATGCTCAAAGGTGGTGGTTCTGGGAGAGAACTGGGTCCCAGCCATGACGTTATCTGCAGACGCCCTGAAATGCCTTCTCTTATGAGAGCACTTGCTTAGCATGGTATGAAGCTTTGGGTTTGATCCCCAGCCCACTGATACAAGTTAAAAAGTCACACAGAGTAACTTAGATGGTGCTTGCTGCCTTATGTTATTTATAACAGGGCATCTTCTTTGCCCTGGCAGATGGTGGACGGAGCAGCCATTTATTTGTACACTCAGTAAACTGAGCGTTTACCATAGTTTTCCCAGTATTTGCAAAGCAACAGTGGAACAGCGAAGGTTTTGACCATTCTTGGAATTTAAGAACGCAAAGCACACACCTGGAACCCAAGCACTCAGGAGGCGGAGGATGGAGGGTCAAAAGTCTGAGGCCAGCCTGGCATACATAGAGAAGCTCTCTCAAAAGCAAAACAAACAGAACAAATTCCAAGGGATTCGTAATCCAAGAGATGAGTGTGTCAGATGGTACATCACAATAAAAAAACAAGACTGCACTAAAATCTTCCCATTATTAAGGCTCAAAAGGTACAATTTTAAGAGTGTAAATAAGTCTTTTAGGAGATATAGCTCAGTTGTGGAGGTTAATTTTTTAAATTAGATTTTAACTTATTTAGTTCAGAGGAGAATGGCAAGCCATGGTGCACTGGTGGAGGTCAGAGAATTAACCAGAGTTGGTTCTGTACCCCAGCATGTGGGTCCTGGGGAGTCACACTCAGGCTGGCAGGATTGGTGAAAAATTCACTAAGCCACAAGCCTTTTTCTTTCTTTTCTTTCCTCTTTTTTTCTTCCTCTCCACAACCCCCCATCTCAGAAACGGTCTTTCTCTGTAGCTCTGTCTGGCCTGGAACTCAGTATGTAGACCAGGCTGGCCTCAAACTCAGAAATCTGTATGCCTCTGCCTTTATAATGGTGAGATTAAAGGCATGTGCCACCAAGCTCAGCACAGAACTGCTTTTAATACAAAGAAAGTGTATAATAAAAAAAAATAATAATATAAAAAAAAAAGAAAGAAAGTGTATAATAGGTCACATTGAATATGGGTGAAAGCACTGAGCTTGTCAAATCTTGATGAAGAAATTAAATGTTTTATGCTTCTAAGGAGTTAGAAGCTGTTTTCTTAAGAAACTGATCTGTGGGTACTGGAGAGATGGCTCAGCGGTTAAGAGCACTGACTGCTCTTCCAGAGGTCCTGAGGTCAATTCCCAGCAACCACATGGTGGCTCACAGCCATCTGTAATAAGATACGGTGGTGGTGGTGCCCTCTTCTGGTTCCCAGGCATACATGGGAGGCAGAATGTTGTATATGGAATAAATAAATAAATAAATCTTAAAACAAACAAGGTGGTCTGCATCTGTCCCCAGTGCTCCATCAACGTCACACCTACCCTGTCGAAGGCTCCCACTGTCAGTGCGAACTTCCTTGACTCTTGGATGTATTATTGGAGACATTGGCATCATGGGGAGATGGCCTTGCACATTTCCTCCATTACCTATTTCAAAGTTATTAGGGAATATAACCTACAGAAAACAATAGCACAGATAAAATACCACAGACAGATACCCAAGAAAAACAAAAACATGTATACAAGTCCTTGTGCATGAATGGTCATAGCAACATCATTCCTTTTTTATTGAAAAAAATTTTTCCATACAATATATTCTGATCAAGTTTTCCCCTCCTCCAATTCCTCTCGGACCCTATCCATCTTCCTACTCACTCAAGATCTTTCTTTCCTTAAATCAAACAAGAGACACACAGACACACAAGCGCACGCACGCTCAAAAACAAAAATGAACATGTAAAAGACCAGTAAAACAAAGCAAAATGAAACAGTCTATAAAAATACCAATGAGTTTTGTGTTAACCAACTACTGCTGGGCATGGGGTCTGCCCTGAAATGTACTTGATATACAAATGAGACTCCGGTGGGGAAAACTGATTTTTCTTTGGCAATAGTCATCATCTGCAGATAATCTGATAATTTGGGGTGGGTGGGACTCCTTCCATTTCCCCCTCTCAGTGCTAGGACACATCTGGCTTGAACTTGTGTAGAGCATCGTTCATAACATCCAAGGCTACACAAAGAAACCCTCTCTCGAAAAACAAAACTTATTCTCTTCGTCTAGCCCTGGCTTACTTCTTCACAGGAAGGGACTCTGTTTGCAGAAGCATGCAGAGCCTCCCACAGTGCAGAATTATTAGTCCAAGCCAAACTCTCCAAAATCTGTTCTTCAATGCTGTTCAGATGTTTCACCATGTCTCTGGAAAGGCCCTCCTCTGAGCGGATCACCACCTCAATAACCTGAAGAGAAGAACGTAGAAACAGCAGTGAGTTCAGACTAACAAGCAATCACTGCTCTGGGCATACAGACATGAATGGCTCACTTTACTGCCACAAAGAATCACACTGGAGCCATAATTCTGTGGACGACTAGAATCTGTGTGTTATAAATTTAAATACAAGATGCTTTTAAGTCTCTTTATTCTTCTCTAATGCAATATATCCCAACTGCAGCCTCCCCTCCTTCCAGTTCCTGCCTCTTCTCCCCCCCCCAAATCCACTGCCCCTCTTTCTCCCTCGAGAAAAGAGCAGGCCTCTGAGTAATATCAAGTGAACACTAAAAATATTACCACATACAGGGCTGGCCAACAGTTAAAAATGTTTTCTACACAAGCAAGAGTTCAGATCCCCAGAGTGCATGTCACTTCCAGAGACTATCAGAGGCAGTAACTTCCAAGACCTGCCTCTAACTCCAGCCTCGGAAGGCAGAGGCCAGCAATCCTTGGAGAAGGCTGGCCACAAGACTGGCTATATTGGCAGGTCTGGGTTTCATTAAGAGACCCTGCCTCAAAGGATACGGTGAGAACAGTTAAGCAAGATTCCCAGCATCAACTTTGGGTTTCCACACATTCATGCCCAAACATACATGTGCACCTACACACATGTGAGTCTACATGTATTCATACATATCACACAGACACATGAAAACAAAAAAAGGGGGAAAATATTACCACATACTTGAGCTATATATCAGCAGAAAAGTCCTTATCTACGATGTGCAAGGTCCTGTGTTCTATTCCTAGACCAAGATAATTAACTAGTAAAAGAATAAGGTAAAATAAAACTATACACATCTTTCACGTCTTCTTGTTTTGTTTTTTGAGGCAGGACCTCAGGTAGCCAAGGCTGGCTGTGACCTTCTGCATAGGGAAGATGAACCTCTGATCCCCCTGCCTCCACCCCTGAGTGCAGGATTACAGACATGGCTGTGATCCTCCTGCCTCAGGCCAGTGATCCAATGGGTATAAACAGGGGAAAAGTCCAAGAGTGGTTGTGGCCTAGTCTTATCTTCCAGTCTACTTTCTTTTTAATCCACCTCCCCTTTCCAATATCACAAAAGAATAGAACAAACTATTTAAAAGTGACTGTATGTGTTTTCTCTAAAAAAAAATAATAATAATAAAGTAAAATTCTGGTTAGTTAATGACTCTAGCACAGGGAGAGGGCCTAGAGCCTCTGGAGCGAGTAACTTTGAAACCCAGTGCTATCTGGGTCTGTGCTAAAGGAAGCGAGGCCTAGGGAGAGGAGCATGCGAGGCTCAGTACTGAGCGCTAGCTCACATTTGCAAGTCAGTAACTTGAAAAGAACTCAAACGTGAAACTGGCTCAATTTCCTCCTCCTTTTGTCTTTGTCTATACCTCAAGAGGAATAATTACTACGAGAATACTTCCAGAAATATTTTCTAAACATTACAACAGTGTTTCTTCAACATTAAGATAAATGCTTATGTGAATACATACCAGAACAGAACTTTGCAATCACCTTACCTTATAAAAATAAAATGGCTGCAAATCGAGAACTTCAATAATCCACGGGAAAGTACGGGGTGAGCTATATGCAAAGAGCACAATTTCCAAACAACAAGCCATCAAGGATTTATGAAATATATCTTGCTCTAAAAGAACCTTGGGGAAGAAAAGATCAGACTTTAGTATTTCTCAGTAATTTCACCCTTGGTCCTTCCAGAAACAACACTATAACCTTCCCATGTGGTTGGGAAGTGAGGCAGAAAGATTTATATTCTAGCTGTAGCTGTAGAGCAAGACAGAGGCCAAGCTAGGCAGCATACAGAGAAAAGCAGGTAACGGGGAAGAGCAGCCTGCAAAGAACAGGCAAGCTTTGTCCACCGCCCAGAGAGGTCAGGTAAGGAGGACAGCTGGAGGGGACGCCTGGGTCCCCTGGGAAGGGGAAACAGAAGAGGTTTCTGGAGGTGGGAATGGGAGTGATGGGGGAGAAAAATAGTCAAAATAATCTGCAAAAATATTATCCTAAATTATCAGAGACAATTAGATAATTAGGATATAGGTCCAGCTCTGTTTTATATAAATATAATAAAACATATATTATATATGTGTGTATACATAAATGTATATATCATATATGCATATGTATCATGTACATATATACCTCACTCTCAAGCTGATAAAGTTTTCCAATCATACTTACTCTCATTTGCTGTAGATTTTGAATTTTAATGAGGGACATGAGAAATGAGCCTAAAAATGTTAATATAAAATAGGTGATATTTCCATTGAGAGAAAAAAATCTTATGATTGATTCTTTTCTTTTAAGTAATTTGTCAGTATAAATGTTAACACCGAAATAAAAGATAAAATAATACAGAAGCTAAAAGTTCAGAGAAAAAAATACTTCATTGAGAAAACAAAAGCCTCTCTCATCAATGAGTGTAAGATCCAACACGTTGGTGGTGAATGCCTTTAACCCAGCAGTTCGGAGGCAGAGAGGCAGAGAGGCAGGGAGGCAGGGAGGCAGGGAGGCAGAGAGGCAGAGGCAGGTGGAGTCTGAGTTCCAGTCTATAGATCGAAGTTCAGGACAGCCAAGATTACACAGAGAAATTCTGTCTCAAACCCCACCCTCTGCAAAAAAAAAAAAAAAAAAAAAAAACTAACATGCTTTCAGTTTTAATAAATGGTTATTTGGGGACCACAGGGGAGATGATTCAGTGGGTAAAGCTGTCTGGCAAAAAGCGTGACAGCAGGAGTTTGATCCCTGGAACCAAACACCAGGAGTGAAACCAACCCCTCACTTCCACAGGCACACCACGTCCCGATCTCCCCGACATATATAAATGTACTGGTTAGTTTTATGTCAACTTGACACAGGCTGGAGTTATCACAGAGGAAGGAGCTTTAGTTGAAGAAATGCCTCCATGAGATCCAGCTGTGGGGCATTTTCTTGATTAGTGATCAAGGGGGGGGAGGGCCCATTGTGGGTGGTGCCATTCCTGGTCTGATAGTCTTGAGTTCTATAAGAGAGCAGGCTGAGCAATCCAGCAGAAGCAGGCCAGTAAGTACCATCCCTTCGTGACCTCTGCATCAGCTCCTGCTTCCTGACCTACTTGAGTTCCAGTCCTGACTTCCTTTAATGGTGAACAGCAGTTTGGAGGTATAAGCTGAATAAACCCTTTCCTCCCCAACTTGCTTCTTGGTCATGATGCTTGTGCAGGAATAGAAACCCTGACTAAGACACACAGGGAGACTCACTAGGTTGAGCCAGCACAAACAGCTAGTAAGAGGACAAGGGACAGCTTGGCACACAGTTCTGTCATTCTATGGAGCTGAGAGTAGGGCCTCCTGGCCAGCCTCCTGGTTACTTCTATAGGCCATTCACATTTCCTATGACTGCCCCTGTGAGCTGGAACATTTTCAGATAGCTGAACTTCTTTTCCTCTCGCTGCAGGTGCTGGTACAGGAGGAGCCTCTGCACTCTCTAACCAGCATGGTGCGCCAGGAGATCTTTGTCACCATCACTGACCTCAGGTGACACCCCCAAGCACCTCCCACATGCACCCTGGTTTCCCATTCAAGGTCATAGACTGCTAGAGCTGATTAAAATGGCTGAGAAGAAGGCTCGGTGTGTAAGGGCACATGCTACTAAAGATGGTGACCTGAGTCTGATGCTTGGGACCCACATAGAAGAAGGAGAGAGTCAGCTCCCACAAGTTACCTCTGCCTTTCACACATGCACTGTGACAAGTCTGCTCCAACACTGTCACTGACTTCTCCAACACTAAATGAATAAGTGCAAATCTTAAAATCCCCTACATATTAACTTTTGAAAACTATGTGGGGGTGGCATCCTTTTGTGAGAACTTTAATATCGTGCATGATACCTAGTCTTGGTTGTCAGCTTGAGACAAGTGGGAAGCAGGAGCCTCAGCTGAGGAGTTGCCTCCATCAGATTGGCCTAGGGCCCTCCCTCCCTGCCTCTGAGGCCTTTGCTTTGTTTTTTGTTTGTTTGTTTGTTTTTAATTTTTTAATGGATATTTTCTTTATTCACATTTCAAATGTTATCCCCTTTCCCATTCCCCCTCCCCACTGCTTCTATGAGGGTGTTCCCCCACCCACCCATTCTTGCCTCCCTGCCCTCGAATTCCCCTACACTGGGGCATTGAGCATTCACAGGACCAAGGGCCTCTCCTCCCCTTGATGCCTGACAAGGCCATCCTCTGCTACATATGCAGCTGGAGCCATGTGTACTTTTTTTTTTTTTTTTTTGGTGGTTTAGTCCCTGTGAGCTCTGTGGGGTCTGGTTGGTTAATATTGTTGTTCTTCCTATGGGGTTGCAAACCCCTAGTCCTTCAGTCCTTTCTCTAACTTCTCCACTGGTGACCCCATTGGGGACCCCAGGCTCAGTCCAATGGTTGACTGCGAGCATCGATATGAAGCTTTTTCTTAATCAATAATTGATGCAGGAGGGCCCAGCCCACTGTAAGAAGTGCCATCGCTGGGCCAGTGAGAAAAATTGCCAACTGTGAGGCAGGGTGGAAGCCAGTATACAGTGCTCCTCCCCATGTCTGTCTCAGCTCTTGACTCCAGGTTCCTGTCTTGGCTGAGCAAGCCAGGGGAAGCAAGCCAGTAAGTAACATCCCTCCATGGCCTCTGCATCAGCTCCTGCTTCCTGACCTGCTTGAGTTCCAGTCCTGACTTCCTTTGGTGATGAACAGCAGTGTGAAAGTGTAGGCTGAATAAACCCTTTCCTCTCCAACTTGATTCTTGGTCATGATGTTTGTGCAGGAATAGAAACCCTGACTAAGACAATAAACATTTAAAAAATAAGCTATTTGAGCCAGTGAGCCCTCTGAGTGGGTAAAGGGACTTGCCTTGCCTGGCAACCCGAGTTTGGTCCCTGAAAGCACATGAACTTGGGAGGAAAGAACTGACTCCACAAGTCTTCTGACCTCCAAACCTGCGCCATTCTGTGCACACGGCCAGACACACATCATAGACACAATATCTTTAAAATTTATCGGCACTTTTGTTTGTGTATGTGGTTGTGTGTGAACACATAAGTGTATGTTCCATGGTGCCCATACGTGTACTGTGAGGATCAAACTAAAGTTGTCAGGTTTGCACATTAAGTGCTTTTTAGCCACTGAATCACCTTGCTGGACTCCAAACTTAATTTTTTTTTAAAATATTTTTTATTAGGTATTTTCCTCATTTACATTTCCAATGCTATCCCAAAAGTCCCCCATACCCTCCCTCTCACTCCCCTACCCACCCGCTCCCACTTTTTGGCCCTGGCGTTCCCCTGTACTGGGGCATATAAAGTTTGCAAGTCCAATGGGCCTCTCTTTGCAGTGATGGCCGACTAGGCCATCTTTTGATACGTATGCAGCTAGAGACACGAGCTCCGGGGTACTGGTTAGTTCATAATGTTGTTCCACCTATAGGGTTGCAGATCCCTTTAGCTCCTTGGGTACTTTCTCTAGCTCCTCCATTGGGAGCCCTGTGTTCCATCCAATAGCTGACTGTGCAAACTTAATTTTTAAAAGCTATGTATGACCCTTCTTTTATTAAGAATCACCAGAAATCTCAAGAGAATAAAATCTCAGAAACTCCACTTAGGTTAAAGCCAAAAGCCATCCATAACCACGAAGCAAGTCACAAAGACCAAAGGAAGATAGGATGACAAGAGACTCACAGACAAAAGACACTCAAATATATTTGAGAGCTGACAGACAGACAGACACTTAAAGGAACTTGACGTATGAAACCTGGAGGAAACACTGCATTGATGGCACAGCCAGAATGCAAAGTAGAAATGAGACAAGAACAGACCCGGGGGCAGGGGTGATCTGGAAATCTGCAGGAGTTAGACTGTGGGAGGGACGGAGGGAGGGGACACAACCAGGGATCTAAGGGTCAATGATAATCCCTTAGGAGTCTGAACTGTTCTCTAGAGAAACTGAATGAGACTTAACGGGTACTTAAGAAGAGGCAGATGTCTGTAACTAGGCTGTCAGACATTTTCCCTTCCTACAACAACCAAGCAAGACTAGGACACCAGTAGCTACAACTCTTATCACCTGAAACCACTGGACGCTATCCCCACAGGTTATCAACTTTCAGTGCCTTATTAAATATAAGTAGACAATCACAGATAATCCAACATTTGCAGAAAAACCTCTCCTTGAAGTACAGAGCATAACATACAGAAACATTTAGGAGACATGTTAGGCAATAGAAGAAAACATTAAAACACTATAAAATTAACCTTAAGGAATAAAAAATAAATGCAAAAAATTGGGGTATATGCTCAATGGTAGGGTACTTGTCTTGTATGTATGTACAGGACCCTGAATTCACAAAACAGAGCACTGCAAAATAATGAAACCAAACAAACATAATGAATCACAGGACAGATACAAGTTTAAACTAAAAGGCTGCTCTGTAGGAATGCCCAATGGATGACTGTAAAACCCACAAAAGGGTACATTAGGAGACTAGGGGTGCAATTTAGTTGGTAGAGTGTGGCGGTGGCGCACGCCTTTAACCCCAGCATTTGGGAGGCAGAGGCAGGAGGATCTCTTAGAATTCGAGGCCAGCCTGGGTTTCAGAGTTCCAGGCCAGCCAGAGAGAAACCTTGTATCCAAAGCCAAAAACAAAACAAAACAAAAGATTTCTGAAATAAAGACCAGTCCTACACAAAGAAAGAACACACCACTAATTAGCATCATTAGGAAGTAGACGATAATGGAGTAAAGTCTTCAAAGTCATAAAGAAAAATGTCAATTTAGATTCTGCATACAGACAGCTACAGTAAAGTGTCAGTCAACAAACAGTTAAGTAGACGTTAAAGGACATAGGGTGAGAGATGTGCTTAGTGGCTGTAGTGGCTCTTCCTGGTTGTCAACTTGACTATATCTGGAATGAACTACAATCCAGAATTGGAAGGCTCACCAGTGACCCTAATCTGAAGGCTGGGAGATACAAGTTTCTGATCTGGATCTTGGTATGGAGATCTTGAGGCATAGTGGCTATGGATTCCAGAAGATTAAGACAGGGAGATCTCCGAGTTCAAGGTCATATGGAACACACCTTTAATCTGGACTACACCTTCTGCTGGAGACCATATAAGGACATTGAAAGAAGGGAGTCTTGCTCTCGCTCCTTCGCCTGCTTGCCGTGTGGGACTGAGTAACTGCTAGATCCTTGGCCTTCCATTCACAGCTACTATTGAACCATTGTTGGGAATTGGACTGCAGACTGTAAGTCATCAATAAATTCCTTTACTATATAGAGACTACCCATAAGTTCTGTGACTCTAGAGAACCCTGACTAATACAGTGGCTAAGAGGAATGGTAGCTCTTCCAGAGGACTCAAGTATCAGCATGGCAGCTCACAACCAGCAGTAACTTGGAGAATCCAATGGCCTTTCCTAGCCTCCCTGGGCACTTCATGCACAAGGTGCACAGCAGGCATACATACACAGAATAAAAGTAAAGGGAAAAGCCTTTAAAATGAAATATGGGGGCTGAGTCAGTGCTCAGCGGGTAAGAGCATTGACTGCTCTTCCGAAGGTCCTGAGTTCAAATCCCAGCAACCACATGGTGGCTCACAACCATCTGTAATGAGATCTGATGCCCTCTTCTGGAGAGAGCTACAGTGTACTTATGTATAATAAATCTTTGGGCCAGAGAGAAGTCAAAGTGTCTGAAGACAGCTACACTGTAGTTACATATCATAAATAAATCTTTTTTAAAAATTAGATATGGTTTCTACATTTTACTGAAATAGTGAGATATCTATACCAGTAGAATGAGAGTCATACACACACACTCACATACACTGACAAAAAAGAAAGAAAATACATACGAAAAGAAGCTAGAGCCTTTAAAAAAATGGCCAAAACACAGATAAAACAAGCAAGCAGAAGAGGAGAGGTGTGTCTTTGCACAGGCTGTATTTTTCTGAGCTGGAAGGGAGGAAAGTAGAAACGGTGAGGGGGAAAAAGGACAAACAGGAAAGAGAAATAAAATGGCCGACTTAGACTTTACCACATTCATAATGACATGAAAGTGGCTAAAACTGCCAGCTAAAAGACAGAGATGACAGAGCAAATATGAAAAACCATGACCTACACTGGGAATAGCAGTGCATGCCTGTAATTTCAGCACTGAGAAGGCTGAGACAGGGGGATGATCACTGTGAGTCCATCAAAGCTACATGGTAAATTCAAGGCCATCTTGGCTACAAGAGGCTCTCTCTATCAGGCCCACCCCTCAAAAACAAACAAACAAACAAACAAACAAAGAACAAAAACCCCATGACTCAAATATTTGCTTTCTGCAAGAAACTCATATAATAATTGAGGTTGCTTGGAAGCAGAACAATGGAAAAAGGTGTATCATGCAAACATTAACCAAAAAAAATCGGGAGAAAGACTTCATAGCAAACAAAATTACCTAGGTCAGAGAAGGGACACTATATGGTGACAAAAGGTTCAACTTACAGAGAAGTCAAGGAAGCAATCTTAAATTTGCTAAATAGCAAAGCTTCAAAATATGAAAAGAAAAAACTCTGATAGATATGAATGAGACAAATTCACAATTATATCCAGACATTTCAGTATCCCTCTCAGTAACAGATAGAAGCAAGCAGAAAATTAGCAAGAGAATAGTCTCAGCAACATCATAAACAACAATATCGGATATAACACAAATCACAATGTGATAAAATACACCTGGACAGTTAAAGAACATTCCATACAACAGAAGAACATACATTTCTTCAAGGTTTTATAGAACATTACCAAGATAAACTCCATCTTAGGCTACAAAACATAGTATCAATAAATTAAAAGAGGTGGATTCACACGATGTGTTATAAAACTATAACTACTACATTATACTAGTGGCTAAGTGGAGCGTGAGATAAAGGGCAGCCAGAGGCCTTCCTCCTTTCTGGTAACAGAGTTCTGGGCAGTCAGTGCAGTAGACACCATTTATGTGTGGCTTTATTTTCTGAGGATTCTTTCATTTGCCCATGGTCAGTCTTAATTCAAAAATCTTAATGAACAATCACAGACACTAATTCTTAAGTTTTAAATTGTGTGCTCCTCTGAGCAGTGTAAGACAGCAGCTTGTCTCAGTCTGCCCTGCTGTGGATGGGAATCATCCCTTTGTCTGGAGATCCATACTGTACATGCTACCTGCTCGTTAGCCATTTAGTAGCAGTGACTGTGATGTGGTGTGTCAGGGCTTATGCTTAAGGCCCCACCTTTTACTTAACAATGACCCTGATGTGCAAGAGTAGAGGCAGTGGCAATTTAGGACAGACAGACAGTAACCACAGCGCGCTTTGTACAGGGATGAGGATGAAAGGACAATAAGGTACTTTGAGAGAGATGGAAAATATTCACATAGCTTTCATTATAACTTCTCGTTGTTACTATTATTAGTAGCAACTATTAGTGCTATGCTCTCACTGTGCCTGAAGAGATAAGTGTTATCAGCCAGGCATGATGGCACATCGGCCACCTCAGCACGTGGGAAGCAGAACAGGAAGGTTGCTGCCACCTCTGGCTACATAGCGAGTCCTTAGCTTACAAAACAAAATCGGGCTGCTAAGATGGCTTGGCGGGTAGGGGTTCGCTCCACCAAGCCTGAGGATATGAGTTCAGTCCACCAGAGGGAAAGAAAAAGAACCTAGCGCTGTCCTGGCGCCCCACACATCTCCAGCACACGTGCATGAGGACAAGTGCATGCTTAACAGTTGCTCCAAAACCCAGAAGCAAACCAGTGTTCTCACAGATATGCATATACATACGAACAAACAAACACAGGAATAAGAGCTAACTGGAAATTATCTCCCTCCCAAAAAGGGGGGGCTACTGGGTCTTAACTTTGTTCTGGTTACACACCCACACATGACACACCTATACAAGGTTACACACCCACACATGACATACCTATACAAGGTTACACACCCACACATGACACACCTATACAAGGTTACACACCCACACATGACACACCTATACAAGGTTACACACCCACACATCATACACCTATACAAGGCCAGACACTATTTTACTGTCAATTTCTTTGTTTTGATACTATACTGTTTAAGTTGTAATCCCTGTAGGAAGATGATCTCTCTGTTACGTTTGCAACTTTGTATGGATGTATAACTATTTAAAAATAAAAGTAAAAATTTTACTTCTCTCTTAGGTATTCCATTAAGATGTTAGCATAAACCACAAAAGACAACTGTATGAAATCCAAGAAAAAGAACCAATACTAAAGAAATGAGATGAACATTTCATTTCAGGGTGCAACAGAGAAATGCTTTTGTGACAGTCCACAGCATTCTTACAGATCCACCTGTTTATGGTGGAACAGAAGATGGGATGGCTCCAGGACTGACTGCAGAGTGCACAGAGGGAAGGGGCGAAATGGAAGCAGCTTATGCTAGGCTTAACTTTGGAGAACATTTCTGAATTTTCTGAAAATATGACTGAGGAGATGGCTCAGGTAAGGGCACCTGAGGCCAAGCCTGACGACCTGAGTTTGAGCTCCAGGACTTGCACAGTAGGAGAGAAACTGACTCCTGCAAGTTGACTTCTGACCTCCACAGTGTAAGGTCCATAGTGTAAGGTACAATCCGTCCCTCCACCAAATACATAAATACACAGTAAATGTACAAAACAAAAGAAACATATTTATAGCAGTCCTTGAGGTGATCAGACTTGGACAAATATTCAAAGAGAACTATTGTGTTTTTTTTTTTTAAAGAAAAACAAATACTATTTTATAAGTTAAGAATCCTTGAGTTATAAACAAATAAACAACTGTTAGCTTAATAATTTGAGAGGAAGACCAGAGACCATAGAAAGCTCACTTACAGGGAGCTGTGCCGGTGTTGCTGGCCGCACGTAGGGGGCACTGAAGGCACTGTGTGTGTGTGTGTGTGTGTGTGTGTGTCAGGGTCATGCACTGCCACTGAGCTTTGTATTGCAAATGTTCTTCATTCAACTCTGGGTAATTAACAATCCCCGCCCCACCCCACCCCCAAAGAAAAACAAACCCTATGAGAATACCTTTGATTTTCTACAGAACAGCAACCCAGACTAAATGCTAAGCACCAGATGTCAAGCGTCCAGAAGTGTAGCCCTGTGGAGGGAACTACCAGATTCAGAAGAGAAAGTTATGAAGCTAATCTTAGGCAGAACGAAAAGCATACAAAGAAGCCGTGAGCAGTTTCAAGAACAGTCAACTCCAAGTCAGATGATGTCTTCTGAGAAAGAAATCAGGCAAGAACTTTTAAAGATGAGTTATTAAAAAGAAGAGAATTAATTTTGCTTGGAAAGACCTCCATCAGCACATTTATTATCTGAAAGCTTCCAAGAGGCGAAAGATCAATCTGTGCAGAGAAAGCTGAGGACTGAACACAGGCTTGGAAGAACCTGTCCGGTGCACATAAGCAGACATGTGTTCAGCTTGTTAAAGATGATGACTTCTTTGTAATAATGAAATGAAGTCTTAGGAAGAGCAGGTGGCTGAAGTTGGACAAAGTGACCTCATCAGTCAAGGTGTGAAACAATCAGGTGACATCACTGAGAACTAAGGGAGAAGAAACCAACTAGGTCTCAAGGTCTCAAGAAGTTGTCAAACTAGAAAGGACAAAGCTGGTTAACAGTTGACATTCAGTTCCTCTTTCGGAGCTCATGGACAGCTGCTGCTTGAATCCATTTCTATTCCTGCCAAGTTCAGCCTCTGTGTAAGAACTGGAGAGGAGACTGTCCACGCAGAGGTGGCAGTGACTCATTCTCCTCTGATGGAGGCAGAGATGAGGTTTTTACACGCTGACAGCTACGTGCAAGTGTGTGCTCCTATGTTCTGGGACCACAACTGCTTTCACAACTGTTGCAGAACTATGGTATAACTGTGTTCTCAAAGAAGCTTTTAGACTCTCTAGGTAAAATGAGTGTAGAGTTGATGGTTGTAAATACAAGTGAGTGTAAATTTTCTAGTAGAGTAGAAATCTCATTTTCATATTCTCCCTTATAATCTTTTTCTTCAACTAAAAACTAAGAAATTATGTAAATTTTTATTGCTTACATTGTATAGAATAAAAATTATTACTTTTTTAGAAAGTGAAAACAAACTAACAAAAAGAAACCTCTTACTTCCCTGGTAGGACTGAAAGCTGGCTAGGAGGATAGAGTTACTTACCGACATGTCCATTCCATGAAGCCGTCGTGTTTCCTGGACCATTATAGTCTCCAGTATTTTGTAATACAAAATTTCTGCCAGTTTTAGTCTGTTTACAGCAAAGTCTATAGAAAACACAGGAGAGCATATGCTATTGAAATGGTGATGGCAAACTCAACAGTAAGCGGGTACATTAACTGCAAGAGATGGGAACCTGACTGTGGGGACATTCTTTCTCCACACTTAATGCTATCTGTGGGGACAGTCTCCATACTTAATGCTGTGCCGCTTTTATTCTTCTCTTCTTACCTATGTGAGATCCTGGCTGTTTATCTGTGGACTGGGTATAGTGTTGGCAGAAAGTCTCTCCTATTCCTTTCACAATTTTTATAATGTTTCCCATAGGATTCCGCATACAAGATCTATAAAATACAAGAGAAACTTGCTTATCAGGAAAACCCAGATTATCAACATTCCTCAAGATTCTTCAAGAATCACCCAGGGGCTCGGATCCAGCTCAGTGACAGACAGCTTGCGTAGATACCCAAGGCCATGGAATACAGATACAAACTTGCACGCGCGCACATACACTGTAAGTATTAGGGACTGAACTTAGCAGGCATTTGCTGAGTTGCCTTACCAGTCAGCTATAAGCATTTTTAATCATGCTATTTTGCCAGGTATGGTAGCATACATTTGATGCCTGCTTAGACATGAAATGCATGCAGTGCGACAGAGGCCAAACAAGGTGCCAGTCTAATGTGGGTGCTCAGAATCAAACCTTGGATCTCTGCAAAAGCAACAAGTACATTAACTGCTGCCCATCTCTCTGGTCCAGGAGCATTTATGATTATTTATTTTGGTAGCGGTCAGAGGATATCTAGAATCCATCTCTCTTCTTCCTAAGCATCAAACTCAAGTTACCAGACTTGGCAGCCAAAGATAAAAGATGCAGTCCTGAGCCACCTCACTGGCCCTGAATTAATTTTTTAATATTGTGTAATATCTTCATTCTTCTGCATAAGGATATTTTGTTTTCCCAACATCATTTCTTTCTACTCTTTACCCACTATATGGTCTTGGTACACTATCAATGATCACTTGAAAAAAAATATAGCTTATTTCTCTCCATTTTGTTTCCCCAGTTTATACATGTCTGGGTCAATACCATGCTTTTTTGATTATTGAAGCTGTGTACTATTCTACTATATTGAAATAAAATGTAAAGCCTCCAGCGCTGATCTTTTTCAAGTTTGTCTTGGCTTTTTGGGGTACTAAAGTTCCACATGAGTTTTAAAGTTTGGTGGTTTTGTTTGTTTGTTTGTTTGTTTGTTTGTTTTCCTATTTTGGTTTGTTATAGTTTTGGGTTTGTTTGCTTTTTGAGACATGGTCGCATGTAGCCCAGGTTGCTCCTGAACTATTCATATAGCCAAAGATGCCTTGAAGTCTGCTCTGCCTGCTTTCACCTGCACGAGCTAGGACTGCGAGCATGTCTGCCCACACCTGGCTCCCGTGTCTGTCTTTTTGTGCTTCTCATTCCGTCCCTTCTCCTATTGCGGTAACATGCTTGCACAGTGGCCTTGCCACTTCTTTTCAATTTACTCATGCTGACAGTTCAGTACAGGCCAATCTACTCAGGTAGGAGCTATGACCAGATCTTCAGGGCAGTCTTCCAGCCTTCCCTACAACGTCTCTTCATAGATATTTTTGAGACTATGGACAACTTTGGCAACCTTCTTGTGGCCTACAGGAAAGAAGGAATGAGTGTCGCTGCTCCGCAGCCTTTGCTGGAGAGCCAGACTTCCCTCCTCTTCTGAGATTTAGGTAAGTATCTTCATTCCAGAGTTGCCTGGGGATATCTTTACCTTTATGAGGATCTCCCCAGAGTTATAATGAACTCTGGAAAATGGAAGGCTTTTAAGTAGTTTCCCATAATCCTGATTAAACCCTGGTGGGAAGACATGGGACATTCTTTCTTTGGAAGAGTATTAAGACGTAGAAATGAAAGTAGATTGAGTAGATGACATAACCTACGCGTTCTCTCTCTGTCTCTCTCTCTCTGTGCTGAGACAGTGTTGGAGTATGACTTGGATCCCTTCTCCTGTCTCTACCTGGCAAGTGCTGGGATTACAGGAGAAGAGCTCCGCCCCCGCTCCTCCTCCCTCGTTTCCATTGAGATATTTTATTTACATGTATATTTCACATTCCTAAAAGATTAATCTCAGGACTTTCATTTCTATGTCTTAATACTCTGCTTTTTCAAGGTTCACCACGCTCATAAGCCCCATCTCAGGCAGTGACTCTGTACTTGCTCTTCCTGTGAGACTTACTACAGTCTTGCCAAAACTGCTCATGACTATGAGATCCCGCCATGCCTCAGGGTTAGTCAGAGCCTGGCGACTTAGAGAATAACTTTTTGTCTGTTTCTTTATTGGTGTTTATGTATATCTGTGGATGCCAGAGGTCACCCTTGGGTGCCAATCCTCAGAAACTGACCAGTTTGTTTTCAAATAGGTTCTCTCATTAGCCTGGATTCTCAGATGAGCCCCAAGCATCTTCTTGTTTCTGCTGCCTTGGTGCTGTACTTTACAAAGGCATGGCACCACACACTCAGCTTCCTTAGTGGATCTGGAGAATCACACTCAGGGTCTCAGCGCTTTACCAAATGAGTTATCTTTAAAACTGCTCTGGGGGCTGGAGAGATGGCTCAGCAGGTAAAAGCACTGACTTCTGCTCTTCCAAAGGTCCTCAGTTCAATTCCCAGCGACCACATGGTGGCTCACAACCATTCGTAATGAGATCTGATGCCCTCTTCTGGAGGGTCTGAATATAGCTACAGTATACTTACATACAATAAATAAATAAATCTTAAGAAAAAAAAACCCAAAAACCACAAAAACTGCTCTGGGCTCATGTAACCAGGAAGTGCTCCTTCCTGCTCAGTCATCAAGGTAAAGCCACAAGGTGAGCCACAGAGTCAGGTGTAGCCTAAGTTATTTGACAGGACTAATTCTCTGAGGACAACAACAGTGGCCTGGACCTGGAAATGTTGTCACCTCGCTCTCTTTGCTTGTTTTTGAGACGAGGTGTCATGTCTCAAGGCTGGTCTTGAACTCCTGATTATTACCCTCACCAGAAGGATGGAGGAAGAGCCCAGTGTGGAACAGTGATGGGTAGGAGCACAATCCTATCAAACACACCCTTCCAGCACCGCCTGTTAGGGAACAGGCTGTTGGAACAGACCTTCCATTACCTTTCCTTACCACTAATTTAGAAGATTATAACACGAAGTCCTCTCTCTCTCTCTCTCTCTCTCTCTCTCTCCTCAAAGGAGCTGCTGAACATTATTTTCCTGATTCTCATTATTCTTTTATTTCATTAGGAGTCAGAAAAGAAGGGTCTCTGCTATCACATCATCCCACCATCTTTACCAGGAAACATGGCTCTTTAAAAATCAACTCCATGAAATCCCACTATATACTGTCCCCAGAAGGTAACCAGTCTCACCTTGAATAACTACTCCTGTTGAACTCATTTAAAGTAAACTTAGGGGCCAGCGAGACAGCTTAGTGGGTAAGGGCATTTGCCTCTGAGCCTAACAACCTACATTCAATGTCCACGATCTGCTTGGTGGAAGGACAGCAATGCCTTCATCACGTGGTCTTGCCTCTATAAACATGCCATGGCACGCTAAAGTTTCCCCATAAAAAAGAAAGTCAACTAAAAAGAAAAACCACAAATAACTCAAGATCTTACAAGAGTGCAGTGTCTGCACTCAATAAATTTTCAAATACACTTGAAAGCCTATTATTCTGCGAAATAACTTTATTTTTCAGTAGATACTTCTGCCTAGACTGCAACACATTTTATGATCAAATCGATGCAGTAAAACTTGCCCCATGCACTCCCAGTCTCAAAAATGCCAAATATATTAAAAATATAACTGAACAAAAAAAATCTGATTTTGACAAAACATAAAAATGACACACTTACTCAAAAATATTCAGAAGCTGCTCACTTGGTGCGCTTTTTAATCCAGCGACGATGCTCTGTAACCGGCTTACACTTTGAGTGGCTGAAGCTACAGGCGTGGTGACTGCCTCTTTTTCTTGTAAATACCGCCGTCCAGTAAGTGGGGTAGAAGGTGCAAATGACCGTTTCTGTCAGAAAAGGAAACTCTGTTGGTTTTTATTATTTATTTATTTATTTATTTATTTATTTATTTTTCATTTTTCAAAACAGGGTTTCTCTGTGCAACAGCCCTGGCTGTCCTGGTCTGTTTTATAGACCAGGCTGGCCTTGAACTCAGAAACCCACCTGGAGACCCACCTGCTTCTGCCTCCTGAGGGTTTAAAGGCATGTTAGCCATGCCCAACAAAAATGTGTAAGATTAACGAGTTATTTCCTCTGGCTAAATGCTTACTGCAGCGTGTGCCCCATCTTCTGTATTCACATTTACAGGTACACTACTTATTACTGTCCTTCCTTTACAGGCTACCAACCAGATGTCTAGCAATATTATGCTAATGACAATTGTACAACTGAATCAGACTTCATATCTATAGTCTCATTTATCTCATACAACATATCCGAGAAATAATGTTTACGTACGACCTACTTTAATTTTATACATGAGGAAATGGGCACAGGTAAGTATAAGATTTGCCTGTGCTAATGAGGTCAGTAGAGAGCCGGGAAGGAGGCCCCACTCTCTGCAAGGTGACTCCCCATTATTAGCCTTTCTCCTCTACCAAATCTCCCAGGTAAACACAGAATCCAGCCTCGGCCCTCGATACTCCCGTCTACAGCTCCATAGCAAAAGTCAGCCAAAAACAGTGTGTGTCAAGTGCAGGGACAGAGACGACAACTCTGAAGCAACATAACACAGGCTACCTGAAGCAAAGGGACCTGTAAGAAACTGTGTGTTATGTCAAAAGACACAGGGCATGACAAAACGGTGTGCTTGGAAAATGTACATAAGGCATGACCAACGGCAAGAGTAAGTAGCATAGTCTACAAGTTACCTGTCAGGGCTTTCATGGCAATATGAATTAGTAGAAGAAATGCAATATCTAATTTGAAAGATGCCTCTGCTGTTAGTAGAACGAGAGAGAGAAAAGACAGGCATCGTTCACAACTGAGGCCAGGCTAGGCTATATTACTTTTTCAAAGTGTTGTTGAAGGTTGCATTCCACACTGGCCTGTGATGTCAGTTTCCCAAATGGGGTGTCAGCAGTGAACTTTCGAGGTGTTCCAATCTCCTCCTCTGCATCTGCTCCCAAAAAGATCCTCTCATCGAAGTCCCCAACAGTTAGGACATACTCTTCATATTCCTTGTTCACGGCTTTGCTGCAAAGAGAACTGCTTTCAGCTGCCAGAAGAAGTCTGAGCTAGACCGCACACTTATCTCAGCAAAAAGACAAGACACAGACAACAGCTTGGGGAAAATGATGACTCCGTATTTTCATTACCTTTATTTATCTAAGAATCTCAGAGGTTCCTACCCAAGTATGAACATTCACGACAGTCACAGCAGTAACTTACCTTGAAGTGCAAGTCAAAGCAGACTATACACTTAATTTTAAAACAGCGACACTAATCCGAGAACAGAAAGTAACATTTGGGCACTAAGGACATAAGAGTGGCTTTGAAAGAAGGACATTGTCAGTTGCTAACATTAACTAATTAGAAGAATATAAAATCAAACATAGATGTATTGTGTGTATTTCTGAGTCCTCATAGGAGTATAATTGTTTCAAATGCAAATGTTTCTTAAATGTATTTAGCCAACACGGTTTAATGACAATTCCATTCAATGGCCTTAGAGCAAGATTTTGATATGAAGGAGTTACCTTTATATTTAATGTTTCAGTCAACACATTTCAACAAATCATCATTGCCAGACTAGGACAGGCCATACACTATTTGGATTGGATATTTACCTATTATTTATATGATCTCATGTAATGTAGCTCAGGCTGGTCTCAAACTCACTATGTAGCAAGGCTGGCCTTGAACCTCTGAATGTCCTGCCACCATGTCCCTGTGCTGACATTACATACAGGTGTGCACCACCACGCCCATCTGTAAATACCTACCTATTATCAGTAAAGCTGGAAAGATCCAAGAGGCATTCACCTTTTAAAATCTGCCAACAAAAAAATAATTTAGGGAATATTAACAAGCACAAAAATGAGATATTAAAAATATTTTCACATATATATGAAACACGCGTGAAAAATTATTAAAAATTTCAGACCAAGGGCTCAAGACATGGCTCAGGAGTTAACAGCACTGGCTGCTCTTGCAAAGCACCTGGGTCCTGTTCCCAGCGCCCACATTGTGGTTCATGACCATCTGTAACTCCAGTTCTAGACCCAATGCCTCTTCTGACCTTGGAGTGATCTTGCACACATGTGGTACACATACATATACACTCAGGCACACATGTGTATATATATATATATATTTTGTTGTTGTTGTTTTTTGTTTTTCTAGTCAGGGTTTCTTTGTGTAGCCCTGGCTGTCCTGGAACTCACTCTGTAGACCAGGCTGGCCTCGAACTCAAAAATCTGCCTGCCTCTACCTCTCAAGTACTGGGATTAAAGGCGTGCATCACCACTGCCTAGCTAACATGTATATATATATATATATATATACACACCATACACACACACACACACACACACACACTTAATTTTAAAACAGTGACACTACTCCGAGAACAGAAAGTAACGTTTGGGCACTAAGGACATAATGGTGGTGTGCTCACTCAGCCTGAGTAAATCCCCAATTCAATATCTAGGACCATACCAATATCTAGGTATTTTTGGTTTTAATGGTCCTAGATACTGAATTGGGGATTTACTCAGGCTAAGTGAGCACATCACCATTATGCTACACAGCCCTAAAGACAAATTTTCAAAATACTTCAAAGTTAGTCTATGGCAATATTTTTCAAAAGTTAAAAAATATTTTTATTACTTCTTTAAGAACTGCATCAACGTTATTTTGACTTTATTTATCCCCTCCTAATTTCTCCCAAACCTACCCACCTCCCTCCACTTGACCCCAATTGTGCTGCTCAGATACTTGGGCATACCAGCAGGGTCACCCACCGGAGTGTGGTTAACCTACCATGAACCATACCTTTAAAAACATAGACTCTCCCTCCCCTGAAGCTGTGAGCTTCCATGTGGGTGCTGGGAATTGAACCTGGGTCTTCTGCACGAGCAGTAAGTGCTCCTACCTTCAGAGCCATCTCTCTAGCCCCAGACCTGGGGTATCTGACCATGGGTCCTAGAATGCTGAGACGGTTCTTTACTTTCAGGCTGCTCCTGGCCCTTAAACATTTAATTATTAGTACCTTCTTATCAAAGAGCTTTGAAATATATGGCTTAAAGTAATGCTCCTTTATCCCTTTTGCTTCTACTAGAAGTCCGTCATGCAGATCACAAAGTACAGCAATGATGCACGGAGGCTCTTCTGCGGCTTTGAAGTCCGGAGCATGGAAATCAGATGGTAAGCCTAGTTAGACAAAGCATGAAGGGAACAGGAGGGACAGAACAGTCAATTTTTATACTTTTTCTAAAAGTTAATAATTACTTTTCAAAAATAAACATCTTACCTTTAAATGATGGATTTAACAAGTCTCGTCTATTTGGGCACATTATAGCATTGGCAAAGATCAGGTCCAAGCAGCACAGAAGTAAATGATAGGAGTTTACTAAATCATCACCAATCATACGGAAATTCCCTTCATAAGGAAAAAAAGTTAAGATCCAGAACCCGCTCATGTCAACCATCACCAAATCCCAGGGTAGAAAGCGGGGAGAGTGTAACTTACCCTTGGTGTAAACAAAGAGTGTCCAGCAGAAGTTAAAGAGGTCCTTAACACTGCAGGGGATCCTCCTGAAGGGAGAGATGCTTTGGTTTTGTTTATTGTTTTATTTGGCCAGGCTAACCTGCTAAGCATGGAGAGCAAACATAAACGAAAGGGTCAAATCGCATGTACAATTCCACTCGGGACGCCATACGGACGGCTCAGCACACTCCACGGAGTGTTGCAAGATGCACGCAACAATCAGATTAGAAAAACATAACTAAAGTATCACCCTTATTTTGAAATATAAGTGATTGTAAGAAATTTAAGTCTCTGCCGAAGGTAAATACGGACTTTTAAAATTAAAGTCTCCTAATGACCCTGCATCACAGATCTAGGAGAATCAAGGGTCTTCTTACCTCTGTTTTCGGCTCCGGGGCAACTTTGGTGGCTCTTCATATGGATTTTGAAAGATATCTAAAAAAATGGGCTCAAATTTTTTAAAAATTACAGTAGATACTTCAAAATTTCTTTCTAGCCTTTCTATCCGCTCACGAAACTCTTGTGGTAGGTTTGACATGTCCATCCATTTCTTCATTTTACTAAAAAACTGTATTAAGCTTTAAAAAAAGAAAGAAAAGGTAATTTAAAAATTAGTCCACATAATGAACTGAAAATGACACAGTCACTTCATGATTAAAAATCTTTGCTTTCAGGCTGGAGAGATGGCTCAGAGGTTAAGAGCACTGACTGCTTTTCCAGAGGTCCTGAGTTCAATTCCCAGCAACCACATGGTGGCTCACAACCACCTGTAATGGGATCTGATGCCCTCTTCTGGTGTGTCTGAAGACAGCTACAGTGTACTCATATACATAGAATAAATAAATCTTAAAAAAAAAAGTCTTTGTTTTCAAAACCTAAACTAAAACAACATAAGCCCTCACTCCAGCCTAAACTTCCACTCCCAGTACTACTAACCACACTGGTTCCAGGAGCATCTCGGGGACTGAGAAAAGCGAAGTGACAGTGGTCCTCTAGGATACGGGCAATAAAAGCACCTACCTGATTCTTTCATCCTCTACAGGAAGCCAATGCTCTAGATGTAGTCTATGAAGTCAACGTCAGTCAACAGTGTAGAGGCTCACAAAGTCAGTGTGAAGGAAAAAGAAGTCTCCCAAATGTAAAGTTGTTCACAAAGCACCAGACTACTACAGGCGGGGTCCTGTTCAAGTGTTTGCATTCTTTTTCTTTGTTTGAGATAGTTTCTCTGTGTAGTTGATTTCCATTCCTTAATTTTATTTCTTGTCACTACTAAGCATTCCGTGGGTCTTAGTTCTACCCTCTCCTCGTTCCTTGGCCAACTGCACAGGACTATTGACCTGGGCAGGCAACAAGGAACGGCACTAATCCAGATTCAGGTACATGCTGGTGTGCACCTCTGGGGTGGGGGAGGGGAGTCACTGATAAGTCTATTTGAGGTCATGTCTCCTTCCTAACCCTGAGCATCCGCGTAGAAGGAAGCAGTTATTAAAGCCCCATTCTGGAATGGGGAGTGGTACGTGTAGTGTCAGTTTACATCAATTAAAACAACAACAACAACAATTTTAGGTTTGTGGAAAATGAATAAAGTCAAGACGGTTAAAGGCTCTTCACTAGATCTCAATTGTCATGGGTAAAAATGAAGATTCATGCTACAGTAACATTAAGCGAAACCTAGCCACTGTTGTAGAAACAATCTTTTTCTCATCACTGGCCACATAATTTTTTAAATCTTTATTATAAACTGGTTGTTATTACCATGGTGGCTCATGCCTATAATCCCAATAATGTCATAAGAGACAGAAATTATAGAAATATTCCTTATTAAAGGGGCATAAGAGAAAAAAGTTTGTGTTAAGTTCCCGATTAAGAAATACCACAGAAACAGGCCATGCTGACACACATTTATAACCGTACAAGCTGGAAGAATGAAGCAGGAGCCAGTTTTGATAGTAGCCTGGATCTGGGCTATAAACTGAGATCCACTCTCAAAAATAAGATAATAACTAATTAATTAAAATATCACTGAAAGCAACTTCAAGATGAAAGGCTATAATGAATACAGCATATTTTGAAATGATTACATAACAAACACTGAGAGAGAGAGAGACTTGATGATGAACGACAAAGTGATGGAGTAAGTAGGAAGGATGCAACGGGAGTGGCAGTGAGACTGGACCACAGCTGTTCCCCAAAAGCTTTAAACTGTTTCCCTTAAGAAAAAACCAGGGAGTAAAGACAGAGCTACAATGTCGGTAACAGAAGTCTGTTAGGGTTAGGGTCTAACAGGAAAGGACATGCATTAGCACACCGGGGCTGAACCAAGTCAGAGGACTTAGAATGAGAGAAACTGAAGCCTAAAATCAAAGTTCAGCCTCTGTGAGCATGGGTTGTTGTGGGAAGCCACATGTGCCGTTGCTGAGTGGCACTGACTACTGCTGGCCACCACGCATAAGATTGGACAAACAACCAATGTGTACATATGCAGTAAAGTTTTTTGCAAAGACACTGCCTGGCCCAGGCATGATAATGAGGTTCTGTAAGGTACTGAGAGTATAACCAATCAGATGTGAGACATGCAAATGAGGTATGATAATGAGGTTCTGTAAGGTACTGAGAGTATAACCAATCAGATGTGAGACATGCAAATGAGGTATGATAATAAGGTTCTGTAAGGTACTGAGAGAGAGTAGCCAATCAGATGAGGAACATGCAAATGAGGCTTAGTGCATAACCAATCCGGGTGTGAGACACGCCCCTCCTAGGCCTATAAAAGCAGCACCAGTTCTGGGCTCGGAGGTCTTTTCGCCTCTATAATCAAGCTCTCCCAATAAACGTGTGCAGAAGGATCCTGTTGCAGCGTCGTTCTTCCTGGCCAGTCGAGCACGCGCAAGAGGTTGTGAGTGCACACATGTGTGTGCACATATGTGTGTGCACACATGTGCATACACTTCTATTTTTTGTTTGTTTTTCGAGACAGGGTTTCTCTGTGTATCCCTGGCTGTCCTGGAACTCACTTTGTAGACCAGGCTGGCCTCCAACTCAGAAATCCACCTGCCTCTGCCTCTCGAGTGCTGGGATCAAAGGCGTGTGTCACCACGCCCATCGTTCATACACTTCTTTATATGGCTACAAGAGGAAGCCAGTAAATGACACTGAGTATCTCCCTCAATCACGTTTCCACTTGATTTTTCTAAATTATTTTAAAATTTATCTTTGTGTGTGTGTGTGTGTGTGTATGTATGTGTGTGTGTGTGTGTGTGTGTATGCCATGTCTGAGCAGATGCCTATGAAGGCAAGAAGGAGGTACCCAAGCCCTTGGAAATGTAGTTTCAGAGTTGTGAGCCCTGACATGGGTGTTGAGAGCCAAATCCAGGTTCTGTGGAAAAGCAAGCCCTCTTAAGCACTGGGCCATGTCTACACACCCTCCACTTTAATTTTGAGATTGAGGTGTCATTTTGACTGAACTGGCGAGCCAAGAGGCCCCCAGGATTGGCCTGTCTCGTTCCCCCAGCGCTGAGGATCCAGGTCGCTGAAGCCTGGTACTGATGGGAATACTCTACCCAATCGAGCCACCTCTCCAGCCTCTCCAGCCCAAATCTAGTACTTCTAAAACATTTGGAAAACTCAAAATGTCTTACCTTAACTTAGCTGAGCGCAGTATTCTGGTGAGTGAGACACAGTTTCCTTCCATGACGCCCTTTCCCACAGTAGGAATGATGCTCTTGCGGCAAGCAACATATAAAGAGCATGCCAGCCAGTGTATAACTTCTCCCTGCAGGCCAATGCAAACACAATACATGTCTGGAAGAGGCCTTATAAGTTCATTTGTCTGAGAAAATATGGCTAACACAATCCCAAACATCAGTACAGACCCCCCACATTCTTCTTTTTCTTAGAACCATAGCATGAAAAAAAAATTCAGAAAATTTTCTAAATTTCTAATCTACAAAATAGATCTCTTACTTAATTCCAAATTTAGTCTTACTGAAAGAATTCTACTAAAATCTCTTTGTATTATCTTCCTCAATTTTTGACTTTGTTTTGTTTTCAAGACAAGGTTTCTTTGTGTAGCACTGGCTGTCTTGGAATTACTTCTGTAGTAGACTAGGCTGGGTTTGAACTCACAGAGATCTGCTTGCATCTGCCTCCTGAGTGCTGGGATTAAAGGCATGCGCCACATCTGGCATCTTTCTCAGTTTTAAAACAGTCTTGATGATATTTATTTTTTTATGTTTTATGTTTCTTTTTAACCAATTTGGCAAAGAAAAGAAAAAGTAGAGTAGAAAGTCATCAAAGGTGTCACATGTCAAAAATATTAATATTAGTATATAATGTGTCACATTGACATAGTATGTTAATAATCTGACATATGATATATTAATATTATTATCTACAATATGAAGGGCAATGTCAATTTTTTGTGAGGTATAGATTCAGGGTTGTATTTATCCATAGTAAATTATCGTTAGCTAGTAAACAGTTCTCCATCGTTTGTAGGTCTCAGTTTACGTATCTAAAAACAGTAACAACTGGAAATTCAACACTTAATATTCTGCTTTTGGTTTCAAATGTCTTCAAACTGAAAACACCTCATGACTACATGTAATACAGTTGAAGTTTGATAATTAAGAATTATAGATGCGCCAGGCGGTGGTGGCGCACGCCTTTAATCCCAGCACTTGGGAGGCAGAGGCAGGCAGATTTCTGAGTTTGAGGCCAGCCTGATCTACAGAGTGAGTTCCAGGATAGCCAGGGCTACACAGAGAAACCCTGTCTCAAAAAAAACAAAAAAAAAAAAAAACAAAAAAAAACAAAAAAAGAATTATAGATGCAGGGGCTGAAGAGATGGCTCAGTGGTTAAGAGTACTGACTGCTCTTCCAGAGGTCCTGAGTTCAATTCCCAGCAATCACATGGTGGCTCACAACCATCTGTAATGGGATTGGATACCCTCTTCTGGTGTGTCTGAAGACAGCTACAGTGTACTTGTATAAATAAAATAAATAAATCTTTAAAAAAAAATTACAGATGCAGACACCAACATGGCCGTCTAATCAAAAGCCTGAACAAGGATGGCATCTGTAGAGGTGCTAATGTGGAAAGGAGAACCAAGATGAAAAACTCCAGGCAACCAGTGATGCTGAGGGAAGGAGAAAGAGCACAAACAACTGTTTCTCCAGCATCAAACGCTCAGCCAGAAAACATAAACATATGCACCAAGCATACGTATTCATATAGTTAGAAACACACACACAGACACACACACACACACACACACACACACACACACACACACACGGAACAACAATAAAGAAAACGGCCATGAATTTGAGAGGGCACAAAAGGGAAGTACATGGGAGGGGTTGGAGGGAGGAAAGGGGCAGGAAGAGTGATTTAATTAGATCATAATCTCAAGGAAAATGAGAATGCTAGAAAGAATTACAGATGCAGGGCTGGAGAGATGGCGCTTGCTGTGGGGTTGAAGCCCTCCCTCACTGTGATCCCTGGGACCCATGCAAACATGGAGGAGAGAACTGACTCCACAGGGGTTGTTCTCTAACCGCCACACACGCACCAACGCATGGGTCCCCATTAGAAATTAAAATTTTAGTTAAAACATTTTTGTGACAAGGTTAGAAATATACCTCAATGGTAGAGTGCTTAAAACAACTAAACAACAAAAATCAAAGACAGTTCTAAACCTCCAGATCTAAAGCTAAGAAAAGAAACAGAAACTGCTTCCTGTAACTGGTAAAAACAAAACATAACAAAAACAGGTTATAAAAACGAAAGAGAAAGTGTGGGAAATACAGTGTAATAGCTGACTTTGACTAGAATTCAGTAAAGACTTCACAAAAGAAGATCTAAAACTACTAAGCAGCAAGCTACCAGAAAGTGTGAGTGAGGAGAGTGGGTGGAAGAAGCTGGTCAGCAGGGCTCCTGTGGGGAGTTAGAGGGGGGTGGAGTCTGTGGCAGGGATTCTTAGTGGGCAGCAGAGGGAGGAAGTTGCCTTTGCTCCAAGTGCCTTTCACCAACAACTAGAAGAAAAAAAGAACAAGAAGAAACAAAATACAGGACAGAATCCTCCAAACTCAATTCATAAAGGAGTGCTTTCTAAAAGCAAACAATTAAGTGTCAATCAGCTCTGCCTAACTATGGATTTAGAATTTAGATCGTCAGCATTCTCTGGAGTCACAGGTGAATAGTCCAGGCAGAGTGACCTGCAAAAAAAGCACACAACCTGGGCTGAGTTTAACTTGCTTAAGAATTTGAAACAAGCAGCTAGTTGCAGTGACTTGGATACACATTGTATTCAACCATGCTTATCTGAGGAGATCAAATAAGACCTGGGGTTTCTGAATGCTTTTCCAGGGAGTCAAAAAACAAAACAAAACAAAACAAAATATATACATATAATATATATGTATTGTATATATTACATGTATATAGTATATATTATATACATATAAAAATATATTTTTTATATTTTTTTCAACTGAGATGTCATTAAAATTTCCTTTGAATAGCATATGTGTGTGCGCATGTATGTTCATGCACTCACCCATTCATGTATGCATGAGTGACGGCCAGAGTTAGATGTTGTGTGACTTCATCTATCATTCTCAGCCTGTTAGGACAGTCTCTAACTGAATCCGGAGCAGGCCAGAGCACTCCTGGGGTTTGCCTGTCTTCACCCTTCCATGTCTCATTACCTGTAACCCCCCTGGGTTACAGCCCACACTGCCACTGCACCTGCCTTGTATGTGGCTGCTGGGGATCCAGGGGCTCGGCAAGCACGTTCTCTGCCAGGCCAGCTCTCCAGCTCTCTCATACTTTCAGATTCTCCCCGTTTTCCGGTTATGAACCTTCTTTTGTAGATCACTATCTTTCATTAAGTCTATTCTGCCTTTTGCTGAAAACATGTGAGTTAGTCTCAGGTACTTTTCTCTCATAGGAGTATAGACACGTGTACAACAGTTGCTCCCTATTTCCTACTCCCTGACCAGCAATTATTTCGCTGGCAGTCTGAGTCAGAGGAATCCTATATGTGAATCCTGCCCATGTGTATAATGAAAGCTTTTGTACATCTCAGTTAGATGCTGAAATAGTCTGTCTCCATACCCCCTGGGGGATGGCTCCTGTACTCCAGAAGATAGCAAAATCCAAGGATGTTTAAGTCCCTGATTTAAAATGGCAATGCATTTGCACATAACCTATGATCATCTCTAGATTACTTGATGTAAATGCTATATAAATAACATTACATTGTTTGTGGAATGACAAGTCTGTTCATGCTCAGGACAAATGTAATTTTCCCCAAAGACTCTTGATCTGCTGAATGCATGGACATGAATTCCACACACATGCCAATACAAGTCTACTTCTACACTAAGCTTATGACCAATCTGGGTTTCTATATTAGAGTGACTCTAATTCTCTAAAAAAAAAAAAAAGGATGTTGAGCTGTAACACCACCAAGAAAACAGGTATAGTAGTCACTGTCCTGCTGTAAAGACAAATTTTATATATGTGTGTGTGTGTGTGTGTGTGTGTGTGTGTGTGTAGTCTCAGGTACTTTTCTCTCATAGGAGTATAGACATGTGTACAACAGTTGCTCCCTATTTCCTACTCCCTGACCAGCAATTATTTCGCTGGCAGTCTGAGTCAGAGGAATCCTATATGTGAATCCTGCCCATGTGTATAATGAAAGCTTTTGTACATCTCAGTTAGATGCTGAAATAGTCTGTCTCGATACCCCCTGGGTATATATATATATATGTATACACACACACACACACACATATATATCATTAACATATGTGTGTGTGTTACTGGGAATACCTAATAATGATAACAAGCACCATTTATTTTATTCAGAGCCAGATACCACATCAATCGTTAGAGCAACGGCCTGGCAGAGAGGAACGTGGGGCTGAGAAGAGCTTTGTGTGTGCTGACTTTGATCTATCTAACTACAGTGCATGGTATAAACGAACTAACTGCTACACTCGATTAGGTGGAAGAATGGAGGAGTTAAAGGGCTCAAACTGCTGTACCAGGTTGCATGGCAAACTGCGTCACCTTGGGCGCTAAATTAACTTCTTACCGACCCCACTTTCTCCCTCTGTGGAATGGGGATCCAGTGGTGTTTCAAACGAGTTGGGGAAGACATAATCAAAGGGCTGAGCAGCGATGAGTAATTCATTTTACCGCGGGATCAGGTCTGATCGATTTAACGGCAGCACCGCGCCGTTTGGGGCACTGGGCGGCGCGCAGAAATCAAGTTTGAAAGTTGGGAGCCTAGGGAACCCCCGCAGAACCGGCGGCTCACTTTCCGATCTTCGGTTTCCCGCCTCAATCCAAATGGGTGGGTTGGCCGAGCTACACCCACCCTTCCCTCCCCGCACTCCTCGGAGACCCTCGTAGGTGGGGAACTCCCACCGCCCGATAGGCTTGGGGCGGGGGCGGGCCGGGGGTGGGGCCTGGCGAGGGTCGGGGCCGCCGCCCACCTGCCGCCGCTCACCTCTAGGCTGTAGTTGCCGCGGATGGCCGTGAAGTCATCCAGGGCTTCGGCCGCGCTTCCCTCGTCCAGGTTCAGTTCCTGGCACAGGGCCTGCAGCGCCTCCCTGGCCGCGGCGACCGCCGCCGCCCCCTCGGCGTGGGGCTCGTCCTCGAACATATCCCCCTCCGGCCCGACGGGCGGCGCGACCGGCTTCGGGGTTTTCTTTTCCCTCCCGGCGAGCTACCCACAACCCCCCGCGACAAAGCGCGCGAAAATCGCCTTCTTGAGCTCGCCTTCCCTTCATCGTCTGCCTCCGCTTTTCTTCTCAAAAAGTCCCTTTCTCCTCTGGAGCCCGCAGCAGCCCGTCTCCCGGAATGGGATAAGAAGATGGACCTCGGACTCTAACGGAGATCTAGCTCGGGCCCTGGGTGGGCAGCTGCGGGGCTCCGGGCCGCGGGGACGGACGTGAGAGAGCGGGGCGGAAGGATCCGAGCCGGTGCTGAGGCTGCCGGGACTGTAGCTCGCGCCCCGCGCTCTCCACCGCGGGTTCCCTGGTGTGGGTGACTTGGGACTGCGAGTCCGTTCACGCTAGTGGGAAGCCTTCTCCATGACACTGTCCTGTGGACCCTAGGTTTGTCAGCTCCCCGGCGCGCCTCCAGCCCGCTCTCACTGAGCTTTGACCCTCGATGGAGGTGGAGGCGGGAGCTGCCGAAAGTGGCTTCTTCACGTAGAAGCGCCACGTCAGAGACTCCCAAATCTCGCCAGAAAGGGATGCAGGGACAAGGGTTTGGGGTGACGGGTCTCAGCCTCACTCCCAGGATTCTGGAAACTGTCCCAGTAAATAGTCGTTTCAGGAATAGAGATGGTCCTCGCGCTTACCTGAAAGGTGTTTTTAAAACCTAAACTAGAACCTGATCGTTTTCACTCAGAATCCTGCACGAGATCATTTTTTGTCTTTAAAATACAGAAAAATAATAGCATTCAGATGCACCAGGTAACTCGTAACCTTGGGAATATCAAGCTAGTTCTCAGTCGCAGGAGGCTTTTCTCCGTGTGTGAAAATGCTATTGTGCATATCTTTGCATACCTTGCTCTTCATCATTTAAGTCTAATTTTAACCTTCTCAGGCCATTACTGAGCAGTACATCTATAAGCTGACACCTAACTTCTATTTCATCGTCTCCATTGTACCTTATCTGAAATTGTCATACTTATTGATCAGCTCTTCCAAGAGAGTTGGATGGTAGGATAGAATCGTTTGCCTTCACTGTATTCCCTGATTTGGATTATTTCTCTTCTACACTAAGGACTTGGGGCAGTGTGTTTGAAAATTACAGAGTAGTCCTTGTTTGGATGAAGGAGTCACTAGAGAAGAAAACAGGGACGTCAAGGCAAGTTATGAAGGAGTTCCTATGCCCCACTAAAGCCTCATGGTATACTCAAAGCAGAGATTTTAACATGTTAATGATGATTAATTTGTTTTGGACAAAATCCACTGCTGCGGGTATGGCCTCGTGGAGACTACCAAGTTTGGAGGTAGTAGAGTGTTGTCTTACATGACGTATCGGAAGGAATCGTTGAATTAAAATACAAAGGTGTACTGCTCAAGGAAGAGTCCTGATATAGGGAGATGGAAAGCTCTCTAAATCCCTAATAGGCAAATGACAACAGACCAAAGAAATAGCTCCAGCCTCATCTAGCTTTAGTGAGACGGTGAATTAGTTTACTGGGGTTACATAGAGGAGTAGCAGGGGTGACTCAAAGGCATTGCATCATCAAAAAGCGCATTCTGTCCGGGGTGACAATTGCAAAAGCTGCATCCTTGGAGCTCCCTGCGTGCACTAGCTGAAAAATCTCCCTACGGAGTTTGGAGGATCTTTTGTAGAAATCTATTTATTTATTTTTTGTCTTTATTTACAGAGCCTACTGTGGTAGAAATCCAAGTGTGTCTGAAGAATCTTTTTCTTACAGCCTTAGCTCAATGATAAGCCAGACCTGCTCACTCATGAAACAGAATGGAGAGGCCTGGAAGGTGAAGAGAAAGCAGACAGGACCAAATGTACTAGGTATTTCTGAGCGACTGAGTTAGGAGTGGTGAGAGGTTCCAGTGACATTGGAAATGATGGGAGCTGAAGAGATGGCTTAGCAGATAATAAACAAGCGCTTGCTGCTCTTCAAGGTGATGTGGGTTCAGTTCCCACCACTGACAGGGCAGCTGGCAGCCATTCATAACATCAGTTCCAGAAGATCAGATACCTTCTTCAAGTCTCAGCAGTTACCAGCCACAAACATAGAGTACACACATACATGCTGCAAAACACTGATATACATAAGCTAAAATACATAACCAGATAAGCTTTTAAAAACAAAAACATGTGAATGGGAAATAAGGTTGGGTTTCCCCATTCTGTTCTTCTAAACATAATACTGGAATAGTCTACTGTACATTATCTCAAGATTATCCCATCATTACTTTTTCTGTAAGAAAATTTAATATTAAAACATTCCTAACATCTGAGGTAGTTCAGTAAATGGCAGTCCTCTGTCTCTAAGCGTGTATGTACTTCATTCTATGAATTTTAACCAACAAATATAAATAAACTAGGCATTGTTGTGCTTGATACCATCTATTGGTGGAATTACTCAAAAAAATAAAATTTTACCTTAAGGGAAGGGGATTCCACACGAAATATGAAAAAAAAAATGGTCATTCCGCTTTTTCTGGTCACTTGTAATATAAACTATATCCCCAGGTTAGCCTCTCTAATCAATCCCCTTACATTTTTGGATTTCAAAAAGAGACTTCATTTCTGTTTCTGTGAGAATCTTGCTGTATACCAGTGCCTTACATAGCGTTTGCTAAACAGGTCAGGGTGATCTTGCACTAGTGACAGTTCTCGACGTCACAACTGCTGGAATATAGGCATAAGACACCAAGCCTGGCTTGTTTTCTCACATTTTAAGTACGGAAATTTAAAGATGAATATCTTTCCCTATAGGTTTGTTTCTACCCTGAGAATGGAACAATTCATGAAATCAAATCAAGGACTGAAAAAAAGGTTCACAAATAAATACCAGTTTTTATATAACTTCATTATCTTTACAGTATAGGAGGGACCAAAAATGTACAGTATACTAACTTTGGGAATGAAGTGGCCAGTCTATGAATTTGATAAAATAGTAGAGGCTCAGTAGTACTAAAAGCATATATGGTTGCATGAATGCCAAGTCCTGCATGGCCTTAGAAGGGAGGGTATGACATGGTTTCCCACATCTGGAGCAGAACCAGTAGGACCTGGGCCTCCATGAGTATTGACAGTTATGGGGCATGAGGCTTATTTGTATAATGTATATATTTTGCTTCATGGTCTCCTTCAGGAAATATTCTTTCTGCTAATATTAATGCCTCCATGATAATTAGAAACAGGAGTTTTGAGGCAAAAATAGTAAATGCTGTGACCTTTAGGACAGCCCTTAAGGCTGTGGGAAAGAATTCTGAAAACATGAGTTCAAAAGTATATAATTTCTCAACTATGCAAAATATAAGGATGCAATATGAATTGTATGAGGGGCTTGACAGACCTAAAAGAACAAAGGCAGTGGCACTAATGAGCCAGCTTGTCAGGAAGATACAAAGCAGGCAGATTCCTGAGTTTAACATCAGCTTGGGACAAGCGAATATAGGTCTAGGCATGGTAGGTATGGTAATCTCAGGCCAGGTTCCCACCTAGCTAGCTTATTGTCGGTGCTTACAAAGGCAAGCAGATATCTGAATTCATTTGCAATGTTTCAAAAAAAAAAAAAAAGAAATGAAGTTGTTGTCTAGGAATCAAGGGAATAAGGTCATAGTTTGTTGATTTGTAGAATAATCAAGTAGGAATCTGGAGTAAATGACTAAATTGATATGTAAATAAAAGACTGGGTTTTGGTTTGAAATACTGCTTGGAGAGCAAACAGTACTTTTAGACTTTTTAGAGCTCTTTTAGAATTTTTTCTAGCAGCTTTTCTGACTTTGGTCAGAAAACCCATGAGCTATCCAGAGAGCTTTCAAAATTTTTTTTTCTAGCACAAGAGAACTATCTCTTAACAGACAGCTGTCTATAGAACTATCTGGGGAGCCATCTTAAGCAGAACACAGGGCAATCAGCTTTTACCCACAATTGATTTCATCATTCCTCTCACCACTCCCAAATGCCACTTCCTCAGAACCCTCGACCAAGCCGAGGCACATGAGTTTGTTTGGAGCACACATTTAGCAATGGAGATTGATTGTAGAGCAGATCTGTGTTTATTCCCATTTCCAAGAACAAGCAGATTGGAGAAGAATACAGCAGACTAGTCAAGGATGTGGATGTAGGCGCCAGAATACTTGCATAGTTCTGGCTTTGCCATTTACTAGTTGTGTGACCCAGAGCAAATCACTTTCATGTTTGTTACTTTAGCTTCTCCATCTGCAAAATGAAGGTAATAAAATGAGGTGACTACAAGAATGAAAAGGGTTAATTATATATGTACTTAGAGTTAGGTTCATCATAAACTTTCAGCAAACTGTTACTCATTTTTATTGGATATCTAGAAAAAAGACTAGTTCAAAAGTGGATAGTAGAGTTGGTTTCCTAAAATGAGCCAAAGGAGAATATGGTAAAGGGTGAATGTAATTCAAATGTTTATTTAGTTAGCAGTGCAGTTTTGCATGTAGTGATTTAGGTATTCTTGAGTCTGACTTAGAATGAAGATTTAAGCTGGGGTGTTCAAAGTGACATTGATATCTAGTATGCCTGTAGCCTGCAGGCTATAGGTTGGACATAGCTAAATCTACCAGGCAACTGGGATCTTCATTTTAGCTAAAATACTGCAGGGTTGAGATAAGATCATCTCTTTTGGACAGTGAACCTCCTAGCATATTGGCACATCCCACTCAATATGAAGCATCATTTGTACCTGGAGGCATCTCAGCAGATACCTTTGATAAAGAGATTGCAGTGAATGTTGGGGAAGAGGATGACTAAAGATTCACATTGCTCACTGAACAACACAATGGAATCCACTGTGGGAAGTAGTTCTTCATCTACAGTTGTCACACTTCCTTTTTCTCTCCATAGGATCCCAAGAGGTTAGTGTTGTCCTGGAGAGTTGACCTCTGGCTTTCTGCTTAGGTTTCTCCACCAAACAAGAGCCTAGAATTTAGACTTAATACCTCATTTCTAGTTTTCCCCACAGGAATTTCATACCCTTCTACATACAGTTATCAAGGTATTTATCCAACATAAAATCTGTTTCTTAGAAATTCATCTTATGACAATTTTTTTATTTATCTTTAAGCTGGACAATAGGTAGCCAACAGTTTCCATCTTAGAGCTTGCTAAAAATTTTCAGCAGTCATTCATTGGAGAAATTGGGAACATGGGAGCTAAAGAAGTGAGACCTTTGTATATACTGGAGTGGATTCTACTTTATACTCTGACAACTTTGTATATACTGGAGTGGGTTCTGATCTATACTCTTGTCAGAATTTCATTATTGCTCACAGGTTTCAACAGGAATTGAAAGGAAAAAGGCCTTATGAGAATTTATAAAATACTAAATATGAAAATATGAAAATAAACTGGTATCTAAGTTTTAAGATTGTTGACAAACAAGTAGCCTTGACAATAGTATCAACAGGGCTGGAGAGATGGCTCAGTGGTTAAGAGCACCGACTGTTCTTCCGAAGGTCCAGAGTTCAAATTCCAGCAACCACATGGTGGCTCACAAACATCCCTAATGAGATCTGACACCCTCTTCTGGTGTGTCTGAAGTCAGCTACAGTGTACTTAAATAAAATAATAAATAAATAAATCTTTTTTAAAAATAGTACCAACAATATTAACATGGTAACATTTATTTATTTGGAATTTTTCTTTTGTCTTTTTTGTTATTACTTATAGATTTTTTTTCCTTTTTAAAATTTTATTTATTTATTTATTTATTTATTTATTTATTTATTTATTTGAGGCGGGGTTTTTCTGGATAGCCCTGGCTGTCCTGGAACTCCCTCTGTAGACCAGGCTAGCCTTGAACTCAAGAAGTATATAGACTATGCTGGCCTGGTACTCTCAGTAAATTCTGTTTCTGCCTCCTGAGTGCTGGGATTCAAGGTGGGCACAGAAGTCTTGTTTTTTTGATAGAATATAACAAAACTATAGTGAAGTAGAGACTCCCCTGAAATGCATAGTATAACCAAGAATGGTCTTAAATTCCTGATTCCCCTGTCTTAGTCTCCCAAGTGCTGGGGTTACAGTTGTGACCTGTTTTTGTGAACTTTTCCACTGACCTACATCCCTGGTCCTGGTCTCTCTCTCTCTCTCTTTCTCTCTCTCTCTCTCTCTCTCTCTGTCATCAACACATAAACTTTGTGGATGTATGGCATGAATGAAAAACTCATTACAATTTTCACTATCTCTGCAATTTAAACAGAAATTCACTCCCTGATACATTTTAACTAATAAAATGTTTTTAAAGTAGGGATTGTGTTGGAGGTAGCTACCTGCATGGAAGTAGATTCAGACTGGATTTTAAGCCTGGAAGAAAAAGCAGAATTCAGGTTAGCGAAATGGGTAAATTCAGGCTAACTCAATGGGTTAATGAAGTGTAAATTCAACTCAATTGTGTCACATGCTGCTTTCCTATAAGCTGTCTTGTGTGAGGGCATATGATATTTTGCTGAAAATATATACTTGAGAGGGCGTGTGATGTTTGGAAAGAATATAAATAGAAGCTCATAACCAGTGGGGGGCCACTCTTGAATTGCTACACTGTGCTACGCTTCCCTTCTTTGCTGGTCTTCACTTTGTAGAGAAAAGCTCACCAAAGAACTTCTTGTGGTGTCCTGTCTGAATCTGGCCACTTCCGATGGCTTTTGCCAATTAGGTGGAGCCTTGCTGTTTCTGTTGGATGGAGCTGAGCTGCCTCTACTGGCTCATGTTTGGTGTTTTCTATTAGACTAGATGGCTGGTATCATGCCAAGGAAGAGTGGAATCTCCCCAAAGAACTACTACTAAACAGGCCCACAACCCCCCTTTCCACTAACTTTCTTTCTCTCCTACCTCTAGTTGGTGGGCTAGAAGGGAGGTTGAAAGTGTTTAAGAACCCTAAATAAAGTAGGTTTTGAAAAAACTAACCCTACAGGTAAATCTATTTGCCACCAAGCCTGACAACCTTGGTTTGCTCCTTGGGCTGCATATTGTGGAAAGAACTCCCAGTTGTCCTTAGACCTTCCCATGAGTGTGGACACTCATAGATACACACAGAAATAAAATACAGTAACTATTAAAGAGAAAGAAAATTGGAATGTGTTTGTCACTTTTGAGGTTCTGAAAGGGTTTGTTCTTACCTGCTGTCATGTGCTTTGCAGACTAAGTATGAAGACAGCACAAGAGCTTCCTCAACCAGGAAACGCTTGTCTCTGCTTCTGATGTACTCCCCACCCTCTGGATTCGGAACAGAGCCTGGGAGGCAAGGATGCGCAAAGAGGGCTCGGGGTCTTGTAACAGTTCTCTCAGATCTATATGGCAAGAAAACCAAGACTGGAAGTCTAGAAGTGAGCACTGCTCTCTATGCCAAGCAGCTGGCAAACAAGAGTGGCCAGGATAAAGGGCAATGTTCCCAGACTCTCTAAAAGGCTGTACGCTGTTGAATTGGTTCCAGTTTCGACTTGTGAAACCCACTGTTTTCTGACTTGTTAAGTATTTCATTCCTTTGCAATAACCATATTTTAAGTAGTCTACATAAAATCAAATTACCTGGGCCTGACAACCTCTATCTAACGCTAACTTCACTTTTTCCCTTATTCTAAGCACGTTAACTCTCAAATCATCCCTTGCTGTATTTTCTTTCTCTTATGTCTAGTGTTAACCTCTTTTTTTTTCTGGTTTTTGTTTTGTTTGTTTGTTTGTTTTTTCAAGGCAATGTTTCTCTATATACACTGGCTGTCCTGGAATAGGCTTTATAGACCATGCTGATCTCAGGCTGGTTTCAAACTCAAGAGATCCATCAGCCCCTGCCTTTCAAGAACTGGAGTTAAAAGCGTGCACTACCACAGTCTGGCTTAATGTTAACCTCTTCTTCTTTTTTTCTCTTTTTCTTTTCTCTCTCTCTCTTTTTGAAAGGTTTATTTATTTTTTATTTATTTTATTTTATTTTTTATTTATATAAGTACAGCTGTCTTCAGAAACATACTAGAAGAGTGCATCAGATCCCATTACAGATGGTTGTGAGCCACCATGTGGTTGCTGGGAATTGAACTCAAGACCTCTAGAAGAGCATTCAGTGCTGTTAACCGCTGAGCCATCTCTCCAGCTCTAACATCAACCTCTTATTGTCTTACTCTCAAAAGCAGAGGCAGGCAGATTTCTGAGTTCGAGGCCAGCCTGGTCTACAGAGTGAGTTCTAAGAACCAGGGCTATGCAGAGAAACCCTGTCTCAAATAACCAAAAAAAAAAAAAAAAGATTTTTAAAATTTGGTTATGAAATTAGTAATTTTTATAGTGTGAGAGTATATATTTGCATTTCTTTACCTTTTCTAACTATATAACTACCTTTCCCTTCAGTGCTAGAGACTGCACTATAGAGCCCAATGCATTGTATAACTAAACAGTCTACAACTAAGCTATAAACAAGCATTCTACCACTGAACTATATTCATATATTTTTTTAAAGATTTATTTATTTATTATATGTAAGTACACTGTAGCTGTCTTCAGACACTCCAGAAGAGGGAATCAGATCTCATTACGGATGGTTGTGAGCCACCATGTGGTTGCTGGGTTTTGAACTCCGGACCTTCGGAAGAACAGTCAGGTGCTCTTACCCACTGAGCCATCTCACCAGCCCGCCCTATATTCAGATTTGTACAAATATTCTTAAATGGGAGCAATAATTCTTGGAACATTCAACCTGCAGAACTGTGCAGTTACATAAAGGTTGACCCACCGAAGTTCTGAAAACAATTCTCTGATGGTTGTCTTAGATGACTATAAAGCACCCTCATGCCAAGTTCTGCTCTCTACAGCATAGCTGCTTAGACAGCACTGCAGCCTGTGAGATGTGTGTGAATAGCATCACAATTTGTTAATATAGAATTCTAGAAAGATAGTGCTTTACTTCCCAATAACATTTAGAGTCCTCCCCTAAGACAGTTGTTAAAGCTGTTTCCAGACAAACAGCATCACAAGCCTTCCCAAAGGCGCCTTAGACTTAAGACTGTACCTTGTTTGAATCACAGTCACTTGTGTTTTTATTGCTGCATAAGCTCAGAGTTTAGATGCCAGACTCAGCTATGCTACAGAACCTTCTCTAGGCACAGAATCAGATACCTTCCAAAACCGCGTGTTCCACATCTAGACAATCTGTGACTTACCTTTCTCTATCCAGTCAGTACCTTTCCTCTTGAGTTCACTTGTATCCACATAATGTGATAAGAGCCCTGAACACAAGATAGCATTTTCAGACTTTTAGAGATTAGAAGGTTTTCCATTTTTATCATTTAATAATGTAGGCAAATGGCACAATTAGCCTTTTGAAAACAAGGCATATTCAAAGTAGTAAATTCTAGTTCACACCTGTAATCCCAACACTTGGGAAGCTCAGACATGAGAATTACCATGAGTTCAAATTCAGCTTAGGGTACACAGTGAAGCTGTCTCAAAAGCTAAGCAGAGCCTTGACTGGTAACACACATCTTTAATCCGAACATCCATAGGGCAGAAGCGGGTAGGTGGATCTGTCTGTCAGTTCAAGGCAAGTCTGGTCTACATATCATTTTCATGCTGGCCAGGGATACACAGTGAAAACTTGTTTCAAAAAAGAAAGAAATGAAATGAAAAAGAACAAGTGAAAGAAAGGAAGGAAGGAAGGAAATAAGGAAAGAGAGTGAGCCAGCAAGATGACTTAAAGGGTTAATGGGCTTGCCCATGAGCCCAACGACCTGAGTTCAAGTCTCAGAACCCACACAGTGAAAGAAGGGCTGATTCCCACAAGTTCTCTGACCACCATGTCACCAAAATGCCATGTTACTACATGTGTGCATACACACAGGCACACACAAAATTGTTTTAAATTTTAAAATAATATTCTGAAGAGCCTTACAGTTATTGATTGATAATATGGTTCCTGCACAAGACTGGGCCCACAGATATCCTGTCACTAAGGACTTTCGAGGCCCGGCACACCCCTGACATTTCTGGGCAGTTATAAAGGTTTTCGGGTAAGGGGTTTGGGAAGTCCTATACCTACTGTTAACGGTTGCTGCAAAGGGCAAAGTGAAGGGAGAAACATTTTCTCGGTGGGGCGGTCACTTGTAGGTTACCCAGGCTCCTGTAGATAATCCTTTACCCATATACCTAAAGTAACCCTACTTCAATTTCATTGAGTTACCAAAATAAAAGGCATGAGAGTAGACAAGAGACCATTGCGAAGGAAAGAGATGAATGGGAGTCGGTGAGGATAGTAGAGGGTTATGGGAAGAATATGATTGCAATACAGTCTGTGTACCTAAAGAAAAGGACGGGGATGATCAACTCCGGGGAAGGTAAGGATAAAGGTAGCTTGTACAAATGAAAGGGTTTTTTGTTTTTTTTTTTACCTACAAACAAGACAGCTGTTCTTCTGATGGGAAGTTTTGGATCCTTGGAATACGGCAGTGTTTGGTCGAGGATGTCTATCTTCCCCTTGCTTTTTTCTCCCTAAGTTGGTGGGAAAGAGCACACAGAGCAACAAAGTAGCAGGTGAGCACAGCAGTGAATGCCACAGTGACTCTTCACCATGACAGCAAGCCCTGCACAGCTAAGTTCTCAGGATCCCCACGTGCACCCCTGTCCATGACACCTTATGTCGTCACCCTGGCTCCTCCGCACCTGTCTGTCTTCTCAACTCTAAAGGCTACCTTTAGCTTTAACTTCCCAGACAGCCCTGCTCTGAGGCTCTCTGTCTTGGCACAGACTATTTTTCCACTTGGACTTTCTATTTTAGTTCTTTACAAGTTTTCAGTCCCTGTAAGAGTTTCCAAGCTCTAAACTGGGAGTTTTAAAACTGGATTGCTGTAGCCTGCTACACAAAGGATGTGTCTTGCTCTCTGGGTGAATGCATACTCCTTTCAAGGGCCTTTTGGAAGGACAAGAACAGGAAAGGAGACAAGAATTGTTTCTCATAGAGGCTACAATTTGACATGGACAAATTTGTACTTTTATCCACTGGGACACCAAATTTTTTGTTGGAAATTTTGTCATTAATGCATCAATTATGGGTAATGACTGGAATTCTGAGACCTAATACCCAGGAAGAAGGCAGGCGAGGGCACTGTGATGTGCTTCCTAGCCCTATGAGCTTAATGAGAAGAGACTATTTTGGGTTTTAAGTACGTGGAGGATTCCTAGAAATAGTCCCAGAGACCTCAGCATGCGATCCAGATGGTTCTACTATAATCAGTTTCTAGAAAACTATGCATGGACCTTCTAAAGCCACCCTCAATCAAGCCTGCCCCTGATATGAGCTCTATAGGCTCTGCTGGATTTTTGAGGAGAAGATGCTATCTGGGCCTCGGGGTTAGTGACAGGTTGCCCTCTTCCTGTGTAAGGTCATACATAGTCCTTGCGTAGGGCTTATCATGCTCTGAGAGAAAATACAACAATCCAGTTTATCAGACAAAGTGCTAGAAACATAAAAACAACACATAATTATTTCCATTCAGCTCATGTGGATTTTGTTTTTGTTTTTGTTTTTGAAACAAAGTCTCACTGTATGGCTCTGGCTGGCCTAGAGCTTGCTGTGTAGGGTAGCTTGGCCATTAAGTTACTGAAGTGCACCTGCCTTTGCCTCCTGAGTGCTGGAATTAAAGGTGTGTACTACCAAGCCTAGCTCAAATAAAGGTTTTCAACTAGATGTTGTCAGCCTGACCTCGTAGTTTCTGATACAACTAATGGTGTGTGCTAGTTTATCAGCCATTTTGTTATTACTGTTTTGAGTCAAGGTCTCACACTATAGCTCAACTTGTCTTCAAACTCATGCTGGGCTTCCTGCCTCAGCCTCCTGATGCTGCTATTTACAGGTATGTGAACCACACCTTGCACCACCAGGTATGTGGACCACACCTTTTACTACCAAGTATGTGGACTACACCTTGTACCACCAGCCTTTTGCATATATGAAGAAATATATATAGTAGTGAACTTGTTGGCTAGTGAAATGGCCCGATGGGTAAAAGTGCTTGCCTTACAAACCCGAGGATTCAAGTGTGATCCCTGGAACCCACAAAAGCCAGATATGTAATCCCAGCATTCCTAGAGTGAGCTGGGAGAGACAGGAGATGCCCTGCCTCCCAAGGTAGAAGGCAAGAACTCACTCTTGAAAGTTGTTCACTGACCTCCACTTGCACACTGTGGCACACTCAATGTGTGTGAAATACTCAAAAAGAATTTTTAAAACTGTACTTGTGACTAATTGAGGGTACTATAGGAAAAAGATCTACCTCTAAAACAGCTCATGGGGAGTGACTCCTGCTGTGGGGGGATGGGCAATGTTCCCTGTGTGCCATGTGTCTCAGCTAAAAGCTATCAGAAAAGCAAGCAAGCAAACAAAGCCACTATTTCTCACATACAAAGAATTTGCAGACCCTTCTAACTTCATTTGGTTTGATGTATAAGGGATCTTTGCAGTATACTTCTCGGGGCAGCTTCCAATTCAGGAACCGGGCACAAAGAGTTAGGACTCGTCTACTCTCCTGTTGGGGAAAGAGTAGCATAGGTCAGTAGTTTCAAACATGTTTTAACTGAGTAAATCTCCTTAGTAAAATTGACACCGAGGTCTAATGTGAAAGGCTGCTAATTTCAGAATTACTCTGGGTGAGATGAGGAAAGGGAACGAACAGGGATGCCTTCCTCCTGAAGACGCTGAAGGAGCCATAAACCTGCAAGGTGTGAACACAATGTAGAAACCACTGGTCTCTGGAAAACCTACTAGATGTGGTGCCCAGGTAAGTTAAGTTATATAGCCCGTGCTCTAGGCAGGATTCCACTGAACAGTGAGTCTCCTCTCTAGTCACTGCTCTCAGAATGCCACCAAAGCATTCAACACCTTATCTCAGGGCCACTAGATATTTGGGCAAAAAAAATATTCTTTTAAGGCCAGGTATGGTGGTGCATACCTTTAATTGCAACACTTAGAAAGCCAAGGCAAATGGGCAGATCTCTGAGTTAGAGGCCAGCCTGGTCTACATAGCCAGTTCAAGGTCACCTGGGGCTACATAGTGATCCCAGCATTCCTTGTTGCAAAACAAAAGCAACAACAAAAAACAAAGCCTTTGGGGATTGATGAGAATAAGAATTAGTTCAGCTCCTTTGTGTAGCACTTTGTAGCTGTGCTGTGTAGCAAAATTCACGATACCCAGGTGTTCCACACTAGGTTTTTATTCCTTCAAGAAATTCTCACATGCATGCTCTTTGCAGTACTATAATCATGAAAACTGAAAACTGTCTAAGTGTCCTGGAAGAGGAGAATGGGGTAAATTTTAGATTAAATGATGCAGTTACATATAACACTGACAATAAATGATCTACAGCTTTACAATAAAAATTTCATAAATACAATGTTAAGCAAATGTGCTAAAAATTCTAGAAATAGACAACATAAAGTTTAAGACATGAAAAAATAAACTGGGTGTAGTGGCACACAACTATAATCCCAGTACTTGGAAGGCAAAGGCCAAACACCTGTACACACACACACACACACACACACACACACACACATGCGCGCGCACACACGCACACATGCACCCCACAAGCCAGGCATTGATGGCACACACCTGTAAACCCAGTACTTGGGAGGCAGAGGCAGGACAATCAAGTCCATCCAGGATCAAATATTCAAGTCTACCCAGCCTTGGCCACATAGGGACTTTGAGACCAGCTTGAACTACTAGCGACCCTATCCTCAAACAAACAAAAAGCACAAAAGAAAGGTGAGGGAAAGGAAAGAGAGGGGAAGAGGGAAAGGAAAGGAAGGAATTACTACAGCAATGATAAAAATTTAGGATGACAGACTTTTGAGAACTTCTGGGAACAAGTGTGTAATGTGTTGCTTCATTTCTTAGCACTGAGATAGCACTGGTTATATCCTAATCCAGTTTAACACCAGCTCTCCACTCAGACTCCCCTCTAAAGAGCTTGACTTAGAAGTTGTTCAAGTTTGTAGGAAAATAAGCTCAGAGCCTTGGCAGCTCTGGACCTTTTCTGATTGCCAAGGGATGTCAGGTTGGGGTGAGATGAGGTAACAATGCTTCCATGAACTTGTAAGCCACAAAGATATGCTTTCTGTCTTTGTTAGGGTTTTACTGCTGTGAACAGACACCATGACCTAGGCAACTCTTATAAGGATAATATTTAATTGGGGCTGGCTTACAGGTTTAGAGGTTCAGTCAATTATCAAAGCGGAAGCATGGTAGCATCGAGGCAGGCATGGTGCAGGAGGAGCTGAGAGTTCTACACCTTCATCTGGAGGCTGCTAGCAGAATACTGGCTTCCAGGCAACTAAGATGAGGGTCTTAAACCCCTCCTAATAGTGTCACTCCCTGGCCAAGCACATACAAACCATCACACTTCCCCATCACCTGGTTGACAAAGTTTGAGCTATACTTTACTGGGGTCTGAAATGTTTCCTGGAACTCATGGTGTAGATAAAGCTGCCCTCGAACTCACAGAGATCCACCTGCCTCTAACTCCTGAGTGTGGGATTAAAGGCATAAGCCACCACTGCTGGCTATTTGTAAACTTTTAAGTTTGACTTTCATTTTTGTGCAGGGGAGGAGGGCACAAAGTACAAGCTACAAAATATCACAGTTAGCATAGTGGACTGAGCAAGCTTATAGGGGTGTGTGTGTGTGTGTGTGTGTGTGTGTGTGTGTGTTACTGTCCTGGGAGTTGAATCTAGGATCTCATACGTGCTAGGTAAACACTCTACCCCTGGGCTATGTTTCCATCCTCTTCACTTTCTGTCTGTCTGTCTACATACCTGCATATCTCCCTGCTTTGATCTCTCTATGTGTGTTCTCAGGAATTAGTTCCTCTCTTTTCACATATGGGTTCCAGGAATCAAACTCAAGCTGTAGGGCGTGGCAGCAAGTTACATGTACCTCCTGCCAGCCCTACTTTGTTACTTTGAAACAAGATCTTACTAAATTGTCCACACTGGTCTCGAACTTGAAATCCTTCTGTCTCGGCCTCATAAGTAGCTGAGATTACAGATCTGTGCACTATGCCCAGCCTCAACAGACTTGTTGATATTAGACTTGTTGATATTAGGCGGCTTGCATGACAACCATAATTCTTACAGCAAAACTCTCAGAAGGCTTAGGAGACATTAAGTCTCCAGATGATCCAGATAGGTTACTCGCTCTAACTTAATTCAAGCACGTTACAAGTCTCAAGGCCATGGGGTAGTTCTTGAAAGAAAAGAACGTGCTTGTCATTAACACTGAGTGTTTTTGAGTTGTGTGCTGTATACTTCTGTGCTAAACTACAAAGTGATAATACACGGGCCGCCACTCAAGATCATATTTTGCTACACAGAAATAAAGAGTTTGATTTCCCACAGTTTATTCAAGGAAATAACTGAAATGTAGTTTTGTGCCAGAGGCCATAAGGAGCAAGAATATGACTATAAAGTCTGTGCCCTTAAAGATATAAACTCTTATTTTCAGGGCTGGATCTAAATTCAGAGTTATTCACGGCTAATGAGAAACTGACATTACCTTAGCTATTTCATCATTTTCATCCTGAGAAAACAGAAGTAGTGGGACTAAGCTCTCCAGCACTTGATCTTCCACGCTCTTCTTCTCTGTGTGTTTCACAGCCTTTATGGATGCTCCAAAAAGAGTCATGGAGAAACAGTGAACGTCCTGTCTCACCTAAGATGGAGGGTTCACAGAGAAACAGCTCACTGACCTAGCTTATAAGAATCCCGGGGAGCCTGCACATCAACCTTAACAGGAAGCCATCTAACTGCACGTAGTTGAGGGCAAGAAATGAAACCGCAGAGGCAGGCAGCAAGACCCATGTTTGGTACCTTTGTTCTCTGATCTGTACAAGCAAGAAATGGAATTGTTCTGCCTGTGCCTGAAAAATCTTGTACCCAATACTGCTATTCATCACTCAGAGTGAATGCTCTGCTGCTGAAACCCAAAGCCCTGAACGTCTGCCATTGTGGTCTATGTGCTTCGGTTAAAAAAATCTTTGTGATTTGGGACAAGGATGTAAGTACAGTCCACCATTCTGACCCATTTCTTTTCCCTTCCTCTCTCCCTCCCTCCTCCTCTCCCTCCCTTCCTTTCTCTTTTCTCTTCTCCTCTTCTTTCTTTTCCTCCTCCTCTCTCTCTTCCTCCTCTTGTTCCATGACCTATACAAAACAAATTCTTTCCCCTTCTACAAAGCATGGTCTTGGTAAGTCTCTCAAGATTTTAGTTGTTTGTCTTTTAAGACAAGGTTTCTCAGTGTAGCCATGTCTGTCCTGAACCAGGACAACCTTGAAATCAGAGATTCCCCCCACCACCACCCGCCGCCCCTGCCTCTCAAGCACTGGGATTAAAGGTGTGTGCCACCACCACCAGGCTATGTCTTAGGATTTTTTTAAGTCTGAAGAACAAAAAAAAAAATCAGTCCAGAAAAATGGAACATCACAGATATGGAAGGGGCTTGAGTGTGAAGATCTCAATGGCCTCTAAAAACAAAAAAATTCTATCCTGTAAGTAAAACAAAATGGCCTTAATACTGTCTCAATATCTACTTGCTGGCAGGCACCCGCCCTCTGGAGAAGAATCTTTTCTTCCATTGTCTTACATCACCAAATAAGGAAAGCAGGGTCTTCATCATGGTAGCCAAGGTGGTGGAGTCTAGCATCCTGACAAGCTGCAGGAGAATCTGGATAGCCAACAAAATGATCCTCTCATCGGTCTCATGTAGGCTACTTAAGATGCATGGCAGCAGGCTTTTGATGTCTTCTCTCTGTGTTCAAAAGCAGCCATGACCTCCTGTCCTGGTTGCACACTATATAGTTCTCAATGGAGGGATTCCATCTGACTTAAGTAACTCTGGCTAGTCCAGGACAGAGAAGTGGTGGAGAGGTGGACTAGCCCTCTCGCTACTAGGGTCACACCTGATATGTAGAGGAGGAGGAGGAGCTGTTGGGAAGTGCTTCACAGAGCAGAGGTGGGACTGGGTCCAGGAAGGCCAGGAATATATCCTTGGCTTTACTTTAAGGACAAGCTTTCCCAACACAAAAGATATGGGATGGCCATTTCGGGACACAGTGAGCTCTCCAGCATGAAGGTATTCAAACAGGCTTGAGGACCCCTTGATAGGAATTCAATGCTTTTGACTAAAGATCTTTAAATATCCTTCCCAGCTGTGCTCCTACAAGGAAGCAGTCTCCAGATTTTAAAAATATGTAAGTCTGTGTGTATATATTTAAATAAATAGAATAACCAAATGTTCACGCATACAGCCAACGAGAGTTAGCATATACTAACATTTGTCATTTATGTCCCATATATGCATGTATATATATATATATATATATATATATAATAAAAACATTAACTGGGCGTGGTGGCACACACCTTTAATCCCAGCACTTGGGAGGCAGAGGCAGGTGGATTTCTGAGTTCGAGGCCAGCCTGGTCTACAGAGTGAGTACCAGGACAGCCAGGGCTATACAGAGAAACCCTGTCTCGAAAAAAAAAAAAAAACACCAAAACCAAAACCAAAACCAAAACCAAAACCAAAACCAAAATCAAAACCAAAACCAAAACCAAAACACATCTCAAGTGACAAAAAGCCTCAGGGTTACTTCTGATTGAGCTTTCTGTTTTTTGAGCCGGAGTTTCTCTGTGTGTATCTCTGGCTGTCCTGGAACTCACTCTCTAGACCAGGCTGGCCTTGAACTCACTGAGATCCACCTGCCTCTGCCTCCTGAGTGGTGGGATGAAAGGTGTGTGCCACCACTGTCAGGCTGAGGCATAGTTTTCTAATGAGATATGTGGAAGATAAGCTTTCTTTCGTCATGAATGACAGTGAGCTCTGTCTTAGATGATAAATATCCTGGGGGTATCCAAATAAGCCACAGGGCAGCATGGTATATGGCATCACTGGGCAGCTAGATGGTCTCTGCTGTGTTCTAACAATAGACCTCCCCACCAAAATGCAAGTTTCAAAGCATTATGCACATTTGTGACTTGGAATTCTAAAGTCAATCAATGTTTAATTATTTTACCCGCATAACTCCTAGGTATAAAGTTAGAGCGGTACAAGTGGATACACAGTGAGAAAGGCCACCACATTCACCCCTGTCCGACGCTCCCTAAGGTCCTCCTCCCCGAGCTTCCAGGGTATGTTCGGGGTTGTTCTTTCATTAGCTAGGGAATAAAACCCGACCACTCCAGTTGTCAGGGGTCCTTTTACCATCTCCTGGTGTCTGACAAGATTTCGCAGTCCCCTCAGTGCAAGGATCCTGAAGAGCTTACTCTCTTCATTCAGCCAGGCTTTCAGGCGGATAGTAGAGTATACCTTGGGCAGTCTCCTGGCCATCGGACTCTTCAGGAGCTGAAAGAACCCAAAAATCAGCCCAAGAAATGACTGTGAGGCTCTTTTTCCCTGGAGGGAGCTACCTTCCCAACAACTCTACATTTCCTTTGAAATCATCAAGCCACCGCACAGAGGTGAGGCCGGGGGGCAGGAACACAAAGACTCTCCAAAGGATTGGATGGAGATGAAATATCTACTGTAAGCCTAGAGTGGTCCCAGCCTGACCCCAATGAATACAGCTTAGGAATGAGGGGCCACTGCTTTCTAGGCTTCTTGAATCCAGTATCCACAGGACTCTTACCTCCACAAAAAAGCCTGCAGATGTGAGTTTATGCTTGTCATTCCCTCGGTTAATCAAAGGGACCAGCAAGTACAAGATCTTATATGCAAAGAGGTGACTTCTTTCCATCAAGGCACTGTAAAACCCAGCAATGGAAACCTCTCAGACATGCTTCCACGCAGATGGGATTTCCCAGGGTGGGGCCCTCCAGAGGTTTTGTGTTGCTTCAAGTATTCAAGAGGGTATGGCAGGGCCAAGACTTTTGCCATTATTTTCCTGGTTAATTTACAGATACTATGGCTAGGCATGACGGCACATACCTTTAATCCCAACACCTGGGAGACAGAGGCAGGAGGATCACTATGAGTCTGAAGTTAGCCTGGTCTATAAAGAGAGCTCCAGACCAGAAATATAGTGAGACCTTGAATCAAAAAATTACAGATATTAGGCTAGGGTCTGCTGGGGCACGCCTTTAATCCCAGCACCTGGGAGTCAGAGGCAGGAGAGTCTCTGCGTTCCAGGCCAGTCTGGTCTACAGTTACAGGACAGCCGGGGCTGTTACCCAGAGAAACCCTGTCTCAGAAAAAAAAAAAAAGTGGGGGGAGAGAAAAAGGAAAAAGATACAGATATTATATACTCTGTTATGGTTTTAGTTTCTGTGATTTTTTTTTTAAAAGAAAAGGGTAAAACGGTACTGCTTAGAGGAAGGGATGAGCGTGTTAGAACAAGGAATTCTCACTTGGCAAGGAGGAACACTCCCTGAAGATGGCCTTCTCCCTTCAGAAGGGTCCATCCGCCGCTCTTTTCCATGATGCTGAACTCCTGCCAGCACAGGGTTCTGAGGAGGAGAGTCTTTGTAGCTTGTATGGCGAAGCTAAGGTGAGCAAACACAAGCATAGGTAGAGAGAATAGCCCTGCAGCTCAATGGAATGAGCCAATGGCTTGACTGGAATCCAGTCCTTTCTAGAGGTCTTAAAGATGCTTCATGTTCTAATAACTGGAAAGGCCCTCTACATAAATTCTCAGCCTAACGAAACCTAACCTCATTTTGTTTCTCAAGGAGATCTATAATTTAGGAACTGGTTTGGGATACTAAATGAATACCCATTGCATTTTTTTAAAAAAAGATATTTATTATTTTTATTTTATGTGTGAGTTGCCCTGCATTTCTATGCATCATATACATGCAGTACCCATGTAGGCCAGAAGACGGTGTTGGATCTCCTAGAACTGGAGTTATAGACAGTTGTGAGCTGTCATGTAGGTGCTAGAAACTGACCCTGGGTCCTCCTCAAGAGTAGCCAGTGGCCTTAACCCCTAACCCAGCTATCTAGCCTGATCCACTGATTTGGATTTGGCACTGTTGGTAAAATGCTTGCCTAGCTTGCTCTATGCTCTGAGGTTAAGACCCATCACTGCAGAAACCAGGCATGGTAGCACATACCTGGACCCCCAGCATGTGGGAGCTAGGAGGTCATCCTAACCTACAAAGTGAGCTCAAGACTGGCTTGTAGGACATGAGCCCCTGTCTCAAAAACAAGAACGGAGAAATGCAGTTTATACTTTCGCCATCAAATTTATCACCACAGCTTACAAATACTTTGTGAGTTGTTGTCCTATACATAGCTTCAGGAGTGTGTTAAAGCTGGAAGGGCTCTTGGAGGAAACTTGTTCCGATCTCCTCACTTAAGGAAAGGGAAACGAAAGCCTAGAACAGTGAACTGGTCCAGGTGTGCAACTAATTAGACTGATGGATGAGAACTACACCTGGGCCTGCTGACCCTTAGGCCTGGTCCTAAGTATAGGATAGTCCTAAGTCCATAGTAGAGCTCCTCCTCCCAAAATAGTTGTGTCTGCAAGCACTAGACATGTCTACAAAGACCTTGCTGAGGAACTAAAAATATCTCCAAGGAACATCCAAGAAACAAGGAATTGTTTCACTGGATTAGTCCAGTTTGGGAGGCTGGTTTAGCAGTTTTGTCTCAACTTGCTCTATTAGGGAAGGACTGGCAGAGTATCACACACTATCTGCCAAGTACCCAGATAGTATGGTTCCACTTAACATTGGTTCCAAAAAACAAAACAAAAAAACCAAACAAAACAAAAAGTCCCTACAGGCAGCAAACAGAAGCCAGAGTGACTCCTGGTCTCTTGTCTTGGGGACTTCAGAACTATGCTCACTCCCAGTTAGGACCACGACTATCCTTCAGACTACTACAGTGCCCAGGACTCAGTAAGCTTTCAGATCAATGAAATCACAACGGGCAATACCACAAAGGCGTAACCTCCATTGGTACTTCCTGCTCTGCATACAGGCCACTTGGGATGCTGACGTCAGACATGGTGAGGCCGATGCTGTGGTGAATCTGGATGAGCAGGGTCATCAAAAGCTGAGGAAAGAGTCGGAATGCGGCTGCTCGGAGTTTGTTCCCCATGAGCACCTCATAAAGGGCATCGGTCACCTGTGGCAGAAGAGGCACGGGGAAGGACTGAGTGCCTGGTGGTCCTAACCCTTGCTCTGCCCCACAGCTACCCACTTGCAGTGGTAACTGCTACAGGGAATAGTAAAGTGGTCCTTAGGTGGCCGGCAATAACTCAAGAAGGAATTCGTTTTTGTATCAATCTGTTACTAAAGTGCTCTCTTTCTGCAGTAAGACAAAGGCAAAGTCTTGCTCAAGGTGTGGCTACTGGGATGTTGCTTCATCTGAGAGCTGGCTGGAAAGGAGACCATCAATTCCCCCCACATCTCCTATACCACAGTCTGCACTGCGTGACTGAAACACACATGTATTTGCTCTAACTTCTAAAACTGCACTAATGTAACATTTTAGATTTTTAAAAAATTTTATTTTATTTTATTTATTTTAATTGGATATTTATTTACATTTCAAATGTTATCCCCTTTCCTGGTTTCCCTCCCTCCCCTGCTTCTATGAGGGTGTTCCTCCACCCACCCACCCACTCCCACCTCCCCGACCTTGATTCCCCTACACTGGGGCATCTGCTACAGATGCAGCTGGAGCCATGTGTACTCCTTTGTTGATGGCTTTAGTCCCTGGGAGTTCTAGTGGATCTGATTGGTTGATATTATGGTTCTTCCTATGGGGTTGCGAACCCCTTCAACTCCTTCAGTCCCTTCTCTAGCTCCTCTATTAGGGACCCCACGCTCAGTCCCAATGGTTGGCTGCTAACATCCATCTCTGTATTTGTAAGGTTCTGGCAGGGCCTCTCAGGAGACAGCCATATCAGGCTCCTTTCAACATGCACTTCTTGGTAGTGTCTGGGTTTGATAACTGTATGTGGGATGGATCCCCAGGTGGGACAGTCTCTGGATGGCCTTTCCTCTGGTCTCTGCTCCATACTTTATCTCATATTTGCTCCTGTGAGGATTTTGTTCTCCACACTTTGGTCTTCTTTCTTATTGAGCTTCATGTGGTCTGTGAATTGTATTCTGGTTATTTGGAGCTTTTGAGCTAGTATCCACTTATCAGTGAGTGCATACCATGTGTTTTCTTTTGCGATTGGGTTACCTCACTCAAGATGATATTTTCTTTTTTCTTTTTCTTTTTTTTTTTGTTTTTTTTGGTTTTTCGAGACAAGGTTTCTCTGTGTAGTCCTGGCTGTCCTGGCACTCACTTTGTAGACCAGGCTGGCCTCGAACTTAGAAATCCGCCTGCCTCTGCCTCCCGAGTGCTGGGATTAAAGGCGTGTGCCACCACGCCCGGCTAAGATGCTATTTTCTAGTTCTATCCATTTGCCTAAGAATTTCATGAATTCGTCGTTTTTAGTACCTGAGTAGTATTCCATTGTGTAAGAAAGAGGAGAAAGAGGAACACTCTTTCGTTGCTGGTGAGAATACAAGCTGGTACAACCCCTCTGGAAATTGGACATAGTACTACTGAGGACCCAGCTATACCACTCCTGGGCATACACCCAGAAGATGCTCCAACTTGTAATAAGGACACATGCTCCACTATGTCCACAGCAGCCTTATTTATAATAGCCAGAAGCTGGAAAGAACCCAGATGTCTCTCAACAGAGGAATGGATACAGAAAATGTGGTACATTTACACAATGGAGTACTACTCAGCTATTAAAAAGAATGAATTTATGAAATTCCTAGCCAAATGGATGGACCTGGAGGGCATCATCCTGAGTGAGGTAACACATTCACAAAGGAACTCATATAATATGTACTCACTGATAAGTGGATATTAGCCCAAAACCTAGGATACCCAAGATATAAGATACAATTTGCTAAACACATGAAACTCAAGAAGAATGAAGACTGAAGTGTGGACACTATGCCCCTCCTTAGAATTGGGAACAAAATACCCATGGAAGGAGTTACAGAGACAAAGTTTGGAGCTGAGACAAAAGGATGGACCATCTTGAGACTGCCATATCCAGGGATCCACCCCATAATCAGCTTCCAAACGCTGACACCATTGCATACACTAGCAAGATTTTATCGAAAGGACCCAGATGTAGCTGTCTCTTGTGAGACTATGCCGGGGCCTAGCAAACACAGAAGTGGATGCTCACAGTCAGTTATTGGATGGATCACAGGGCCCCCAATGGAGGAGCTAGAGAAAGTATCCAAGGAGCTAAAGAGATCTGCAACCCTATCAGTGGAACAACATTATGAACTAACCAGTACCTCTGAGCTCTTGACTCTAGCTGCATATGTATCAAAAGATGGCCTAGTCGGCCATCACTGGAAAGAGAGGCCCATTGGATATGCAAACTGTATATGCCCCAGTACAGGGGAACGCCAGGGCCAAAAAAATGGGAATGGGTGGGTAAGGAAGTGGGGGGGGTATATGGGGGACTTTTGGGATAGCATTGGAAATGTAATTGAGGAAAATATGTAATAAAAAATATTTTTTAAAAAAGAAAATATCTAATAAAAATTAAAAGTTAAAAAAAAAAAAAGTTGCCCAGACTGGTCTATAGCTCTTGGGCTCAGTGACCTTGCCTCAGCCTTCTTCGTCACTGGGATGGCAGGCACACAATAATGACTTGGTTTATAGATTTTTTTTAATCAAGAGATTATGTGACAGAGACTATACATGACCTATAAATCCTAAAACATATATTGCCTACAACCCTAAAACATTCTTTTAGATAGAAAGCTTTAGGACCTCTAGTTAAAAGGGCCATTGTTTTCTATTCTATATATTATTACATTAAAAATTTTTTTCTTCACAAGTCTAGATTACGTTAGGTAATTTTTAAAGGATAAAAGTAGGAATAGTTCACACTGTATTATACCGTACCATACTCCAGCTTCCTCCAGTTCAGAGCCAATGTAAAGATAGGTACACGCAGCCTTACAGATGAGTGCTAGGAACAAACTTTGAAAGACAGTGAAAATATCACCCTTTAGACAGGGTCAGTCATCCTCAGAGGGGAGCACCCTGTGCTGACATGACAGGGCAGAGAAATGCTTACAGCAACAGCCACGTAGGCCATCTTCTCCTGGCTGGGCCCCTCGTGGCACTTCTGCAGCTTCCGCAGGAGCCTCCATAGGACCCAGGTCGTGTTGGACAGCTCTACCTCCAGGGATCTCCACAATTCAGCCAGATGCCTACAAATCCCAGAATAGCAAGCATCAAGAAAAGGGCTCATCCCGGGTCTCCCGTGATCACAACTTTCTTAGAGTCCGTTCGGGATCCAGCCTTTCTGTGAGAGGTTTTCGTCTGCTCAGTTCTTCAGGTATCAGTGGACATAGCATCGGGCAGCGGGGCATGAACTGCGCTCTCCCTGCCTGGCACTGACCTACAGCCCGTCCTAAACGGGTCCTATGCAAGCTTACCAGCGCCTCTGCTTTCCCACTACATGGCCGGCTCCAGCCACCTTTCAACATTCACCTTGGCTGTACAAACCAAGCACTTTGACTACCCTAGACGATTCACGCCATTCTCTGAAGCCAGGGGCCTTTTCTCCAGCTCTCCCTTGACTATTATCTCCCTTCAAGAGAAGCCCCAGTGGCACCTCTGCTGACAGGCCTCCTGCTGCTTCTCCATGCTTCTCTCTAGAGCTCCTTTAATGCTTAGATTTCAGATTCCTCAGTATTCCACACACTGGTCAGTGCTCTGTATGTGGCCCTCTGAAGGAAAGGGTCATGTCTGGATTCCTCAGAACCTTCACAGAAGGCATTCAAAGACCCATCCAGTCTGTGGTCCTCATTTGTGAAAATGCCAACTCCAAGTAAACAAATACATAATAAGCCTCTGCGCAGACTTAGATTTTATAGGAACGTGTAACTTCTCAAAAAAAAAAAAATTTACAAATTTAACATCACAGCAAGGTCAGGCTGAGAAAAATACTGGAACTTAGTCTCAGAAGGAAACTGTCTAGCAGCAACTTCAATGTAGGTCCTGAGAGTCAGAGAAACACTGTGATGTAATGTGACCAAAGGTCTCATATGGTACTGGGTTGTATTGCTTTGTTACACCACCTCTATCTCTGTCTCTCTGTCTCCGTCTCTGTCTCTGTCTCTCTCCTCCCCTCCTCTCCCCTCCCCTCCCCTCTCCCCCTTCCCCTCCCCTCCCCTCCTCTCCTCTCCCCCCCATAACTAACACTTTGAAGAATCCAGTCCAGTGTCCTTTAGAATACTCTCCTTAGGTACCAGTCTATATCTACTCTGCTCTACAGATGTCTCATTAGCAACCACGTTTCACTGTACTCGGAGATGGGATGTAGACCCAGTGACACAGGAGCTGAGCAAGGTTCTGTTACCTGTCATACGGTACTGGATGGCATAAAAGGTGGCTGAGCACTACATCTGTGTACTTAGGTCTGGAGACAAACAGACTCACAGTATTTATGATCTGTTGCCGGACACTAGTCAGGGTGATTATCGACAGCCGAGCACAGATCACACCTACTATTTCTGGCACCTGAAAAGGAAAAAGTTATCACTAAGACCTTAATCCTGCAGGACAATTATAGATTTTTTTTTGTAGCATCTTCTGAGGGGTGAGGGGATAGAAGACACAATATTTCTGAGTTTGTAAAGCTTAGAATGCTAAGGATTCAGTTCACTGCTAAAGCACTTGCCCAGTATGAACTGGGCCAGGGTCTCATCCTCAGCACTGGAGAAATGACAGTTAAAACTTTCCAATCATCTGCTGAGTGTGGTGGCAGTGCATGCCTTTGGTCCAGCAGTCAGGGGGCAGAGACAGGCAGATCTCTATGAATTCCAGGACAGCCTGGTCTACATTGTGAGTACAAAGGCAGTCAGGGCTATGTAGAGAGACGCTGTCTCAAAAGGTGGTATATACGAATGTATGTATACAAAAGTATTTGTATGTGGTGGACCTGTAGTTCAGTTGCAGAGTGCTTGCCTAGCATAAACAAGGACTTGGGTTTGATATTTAATTCTTAATGCTAGGAGCAGGTGGGGGTGGAGGGTGGGTGGGGGATGAGGGGGTGGGAAAGGGAAAGAGGTGCTGGGTGTAGCAAGAATGCTTGCTTGACATGCACAAAGTCCTGGGTTCATTCCAGCACCACAGAAAGAATAACAAAGGAAGAAATGAAAGATTTAGAAAGATATAAACAGAGGTGTCAGCGGTATCATGGAGAAATGGAGACAAGGGTTTTTTCCTGATTTTTGGTCAATGATTATTTTATGTATGTATGTGTGTATGTATGTATGTATGTATGTATGTACCTGTGTATGTATTTAATGTATGAGTGATCTGCTCATATACATTCGTGGGTCAGAAGAGAGCATCAGATCCACTTATAGGTTGTGGGCCACCATGTGGTTACTTGGATTTGAACTCAGGACCTCTGGAAGAGTAGCCAGTGCTCTTAACCACTGAGCCATCTCTCCAGTTCCTACATAGTGATTTTTTTTTTTAAACAAAGCTAACAAAACTGTCATGTTATTGTGAAGAAGCCTTTATCCACCATTCTCTCAGCTCTTTCAGGAAGCAGAAGCCAGGACTTTGGTCCACTTCTCCCTCTGCTTGACTGTCATCCTGGCACAAAATGACTGTCATTACCACTGGGTGCCAGAAACTAGCCGAAAGATGGTTTGTGGATGCAATTCTAGCCACAGAAACATGAAGGGGAACCTACTGGGGGCTTGAGGGAAAGATTTTCTGTCCTCAGTAAAGCATCATCCTTCTGGGTGGTCTTCTCTGTCTGCTCATGAAGTCTCAGCTGTGCCTGCCTCATGACCCCATGAACAGGAAAGGTAAAAAGATGGGAACCAGCTGGGCAGTGGTGGCGCACGCCTTTAATCCCAGCACTTGGGAGGCAGAGGCAGGCAGATTTCTGAGTTCAAGGCCAGCCTGGTCTACAGAGTGAGTTGCAGGACAGCCAGGGCTACACAGAGAAACCCTGTGTCTGGGGAAAAAAAAAAAATGGGAACCATGGTCCTGGCTGTCACTGTCAGTCAGAGAGCCCAGCATAGAAAATGCTCTGTGTCCAGATTTCCTATACATATTTAAGGATGTGTACTTACTGTAATATTTAATACAGTTGAATCACTATAGGGAGAATATAATATATTTATTTATTATATTAGTTAATTAACATATTATATATTACTTATTATATTAATTAATCAAAGCTTCTCTCAGTTGACCTTTCTGGCCATTGAAGGCTCCAGACCCATCCAGGAGCCCTCTGACATTCTGACATTCTCTCACATTCTCTGACAGACATT